>NC_059435.1:78685800-78938955 GCF_021028975.2 Sphaerodactylus townsendi | reverse complement strand
CCCCGTTGCCATCCTTTCTACAGCGACCCCTGGCCTCCTCATCGGCCGGCCAGCCACCCAAGTACAAACCAAGACTGACCCTGCTTGATTTCTGAATTCTGGCAAGATTAGGTTAGCCTGGACTATCCAGGTCAAAATGGTCCCCAAACACTTTGTCACACAGCTGTTTTCTGCACCTTTCCTTATACTTTTGTTCACTAAACCTTCCCTCTTCAGCCCTATCCCTCTTTTCCATGATAAACAGGGCTGCTTTCACAAGGCTGCATTCCCTGCATGGTTAAGGGGCGTGAGTGAAACGCCTCAGCTCTGGGTCTGGCGTTTTCCCGCCCTTTTTGCAAAGCTCCCTTTTCTGCATAGACAAGCCCCGCCCCATGGTCCCCTCAACAGCAATTCACAGCATTTTTACTGCGAAATTTAAAACAAAACACCTCATCCACTTCCTAAAAACTGAATGTTTATCACAGAAAAGACCTGTCCCTGGTCTTCCACCAGTTAAAATTCAATTAAATGCTATAAAATCAGTAGCAAAAATAAAGGCACCCAACAATTTTATTTTTATTCCTATATGTAGTTTACTCATGTTAGAACTGCACAGAAAACCTACATAGAACGGATTGCTTTGGAATCCATCGTGCACTAAGGCTGGGCATGCATGTAGGTAAGGGGGGGTTCTCGGGTTTGAAAAAAAAACCCCATTCATGTCCGAAGCTCCGCCCACCCATTTGTGGGTTTTAAAAACATTTTAGTGCTTTTTAGGTTTTTGGCCTGCAGGGGGTGCATTGTTTGGTTAGTTTGCTAGTAGCACCCAAACTTTCAGGGATTGCTTGGAGGACTCCTCCTGATGATACTACCCAGGTGTTTGAGGGATATTTGGACCAGGGGTTCCATGCTGTGGACTCCTGTGCTGGGTGCCCCCATCCTCCATTGTTTCCAATGGGAGCTTGGCTAGAAGATGGGGGGTTGACCTTTGAGGGTCCATAACTTTGGGACCCCCTGAACCAAATCCTCACTAAATTCCTGGGTGGTATCATTAGGAGAGACTCCCTTTGAAGTGATAATCTCCCTCTGGAAAGTTTGGTGCTTCTAGCTTAACACCCACCCCTGACAGCAGGCACCCCCCACATTTTTCCAGATTCTCGTTTTAAATCCACCTTCTTCGGCATGGATTTAAAGGGAGAATCTGAGGTCCTCAGTTTAGAAGAAGAAGAATAGTCTGGATTTATATCCTCCCTTTCTCTCCTGTAGGAGACTCAAAGGGGCTGACAATCTCCTTGCCCTTCCCCCCTCACAACAAACACCCTGTGAGGTAGGTGGGGCTGAGAGAGCTCCGAGATGCTGTGACTAGCCCAAGGTCACCCAGCTGGCATGTGTGGGAGTGCACAGGCTAATCTGAATTCCCCAGATAAGTCTTCACAGTTCAAGTGGCAGAGCAGGGAAACCCGGTTCCTCCAGATTAGAATGCACCTGCTCTTAACCACTACGCCACATTGAAAGTGATGCTGTTTCAGGGTGGGGGATAATCCACCCCAAAACAGCATCACTTTCAATGTTGTTTAACTAGGGGCCCCAGATTCTCCCTTTAAGGTGGATTTAAAAGGAGAATTTGGGCTTTCTAGTTTAAATGCCATTGAAAGTGATGATGTTTGGGGGTGGATTCCAGCATCACAGCAGCTGCCCGGGGTGGGGGGGCGCAAAACTCAGATTTTGCACCAGGTTCCATTTTCCTTCTATGCCTCTGCCCAGAGGGGAGGGGCAGGGGAGGGCAGGGCAGGGGAGTCTGCCATCCCCGACCTCGGAGAGCTGCTTTTATAAGCGCTAGGCCA
The DNA here is from genome assembly GCF_021028975.2 of Sphaerodactylus townsendi. Lineage (NCBI taxonomy): Eukaryota > Metazoa > Chordata > Lepidosauria > Squamata > Sphaerodactylidae > Sphaerodactylus > Sphaerodactylus townsendi. Next base: position 78,937,132 of record NC_059435.1, on the reverse strand, counting down.
GGGGCGGGGCTTGGGGAGGCATGGCCATGTGCTAGGGGTGGGTGGGGGTGTGGCCCCACCCCCGAACCCCCCATAAAAAATCCATACCTACATCCCTGCCCATTCCCCTCACCTCCCTCCACTGACCTCGTGTGCTGCTGCTGTAGTTTGCGACTGCCTGTCTCAATATACCCAATATAGTGGGCTGCTGTGTGGTTTCTGGGCTGCATGGCCATGTTCTAGCAGCATTCTCTCCTGACGTTTCACCTGCATCTCTGGCTGGCATCTTCAGAGGAGCTGATATTAGGAAAGCAAGTGGAGCATATATACCTGTTGGAGTATCCAGGGTGGGGGAAGAACCATTGTCTGTAACAGGTAAAGGGAGCACTTAGCAAGTTAGATTTACATGTGTTGACTAGGATCCACCCATTAGCATGTGAGTAACCCTCATTGTGAGCGTCCCCTCATTAGCCCCTCAGTGTTCTCTCAATGCAGCGTGGAGTGTAAAGAACAGAAAGCGGACACTTCCGTGTCCGGGAAATTTTCCCGCCGCAACACGACAGCCAATCAGAAATAATCGGGGGGGGGAGGAAACCATTGGTCCAACTCGTGGTGATGACTATTCGTGGCAACGATTCGCCGATTATCGTAAAAAAAAATTTTTAGGTTCATCCCACGAAACGGCGTTCTAGCCAATCGGGAACGAGAAGCTCCCTCCCGACGACCACTGAACGCGCGGCCATGGGGAGCGCTGAATGAATGGAACTTGAAGCTGCCGCGAGGTTTCCAACTGCTTGCAAGCCTCGTGGGGAGTCAGACCTCGCGCTCAAAACCCACGCAGTAAAGGAGCGCGGGGTGCCTTGAGGTTATTTTTACAAAGTGGGGAAAGGCCCTTAGACTTTGTGAAATGCTCCCAATCCACTGATGCCTCTTCCCCCCTCGGATGGGTTCATCACATTTCTGAATGGACCTCGTCTGAGTCAGATCCGTGAGAAGGAACCAGACTGTCCCTTCCAGGCCGCCGTGGCTGCTGCAGCAGAGTGGGTGGGTGGGCTCCCTGGGTGGGTGGGCTCCCCAGAGGCTGCTGAATGCTCAGAGATCCTGCTTCCAACGTCATATTTTACCCTGACTCACACACTACCTCCCCGACCCACCTCAGTCTTTGGGGCAGACGTAGAAAAGGAAGGGGCGACTGACATATAACAATCTTGCCGGGATGATGGATGCTGTCCGGAGGGTAGCGGTGTTAGGGTTATAGCCCAGGGCATCATCTTCCTGGGGGGGCACCCGTTTTACAAGGTGGAATCCACAACAGACAAGGATTGGGGCACCAGAACATGCGGGGGGCACTAGATAGACGATGGGACCTTCATGACTGTTCCGCTTCATTAATTTCCCCTCTCAAGCCCAGCCTCGCTGTCGTCGCCAGATCACCTGGAGGGAGGAGGCTCCATGCCATGTGCAGAGTGCCAATAGCCAGAAAGAGACTGAGGGGCGCAACAGTTGCTCTCCCCTCCATTACGCTTCCACACCGCCGCCGGCTCAAGCGTTTGCAGCCAGTGCCTCTAAAGGTGCCCTTCCTTCCAAGCCTGCCTGCCCCGCAGGGCTGGTGTGCCGCTGGCGGCGCTGGGTTCGGGGAGGGTAGTGTGTGTCCCACAGCTTGGCTGTCGGGAGGTCTTGTGGCATCACTGCCCGCTTGAGGAGAGCTCCAGGGAGCCAGCCCTACCGCTCTTGGCCCCCAGGGGGACTGCCTGCGCGGCTGGAGGCTCCCTTAAGCAGCGCAAAACATTTATACCCTGCCTGGGTTTCAAACTCCTTTCCCTTCCTCTCCCCACAACAGGCACCTTGTGAGGCAGGTGGGGCCGAGAGAGTTCAGAGAGAACTGTGGCTAGCCCAAGGTCACCCAGCAGGAATGTGGGAGTGGGAAAACAAATCCAGTTGCCCAGATAAGAGTCCAGTTCTCATGTGGAAGAGTGGGGAGTCCAACCCAGTTCTCCAGATTACTCTTAGGGAATGCTCTTTTGGCTTTAAACCTAGAAGATTTTCCTGCAGAGAAGATTGCCATTTGCCGGTGCAATCTTTTCTGTTTAATTCCAGGACAAGTCACCCCATCTCATGGGGACTCATCCCTTAAAAACGCACCATCGCCTGTGCTGCATGGTTGCCAGGAGCTTGGGTGCAGGAAATTATACAAGTGGATCTTAAGAAGGAGTCACAGAATATTAGATCAGAATTAACATAAATAATTAATAAAGGAATGCAAAGGAACATACTGGACCAAGTCAAAATAACGCTGACCGAACAAGAAAGGGTACACAGCGCCATCTGCCGGACGGAGTGCCGCATCGCAGCCGCAGGGCACTCACCTGGAGGGAAAGGGAAGCATTGCAGAGGCGGCTGCGACCGGCCGTGATGAAAACCGCAGGTGGCGTCTCCTCCTCCCTCCCTCCCGTACAGGAATCCGGGGGTGCGTCCCCGGCCGTCACGCAGACAGAGGTCTCCGCCGGAGAAAGCCTCCGTTGCGGTAAACAGGAGAAGGCAAAATCCCAGCTGCCCAAGAGGGAGAAGGAGGCCAAGGTCGCCTTTAGGCCAGCAAGAGGCCGAGGAACAGGAGGCATCCATCACCCCCCCTCCCCTCCGACCCCCGGCGGCCCTATCGCTGACGCAGGACAGGACAGGGAAACCCAGCAGGAAAGTCACCCAAGCAAACTCTGCCTTTCCCCCTGTACAGCAGGAGTTTGTGTGTTTTCAAAAATGCGTTCTCTCAGTTGTTCTTTCTAATTAGGAGATACTGGCCGTTGGCTTCAGCCTCCATAAAATACACATTAGGCAGCTCAATGAAACGTTCCCAGAGAAAACTACTGATGTTTTCTACATTACAGAGTAGCTACTTCTTGGGGGGGGGGGAGGTAGATTTCACAGCTGCCAGATCTTTAGCTGGTCGTTGGCCTTTCATTATAATTTGAGTCCCACCCTAGGAAGTTGTTATTTAACCCTCCTGGTCCTGCTGCTCCGGCTGCTCCTCGTCCCGCCCTTTGGGCTGGTCGTAGCCGGTACCTGACCCGCTGCTGCCATCCTCACCTGCAAAATGGAAACCCAAACGCTCTGAATAACTGCTGCTTCTGCAGAGCTGAGGGAAGTGCAGAAGAGGGTGTGTTTTTCGTGCCAGGGGTAGCCCATGCTCAAAACCAGAATCAAAATGTGACCAGACTTTGCCCCGTTCCCAGAAGTGCCGCCTCCTTGACAGCAGCCAGTCCTGCAGCTCTAACGTGGAGCTGGGCTTCCGGACCCACTCCCTGACCCACTTTCTCCCACAGACATTCCTACAGTTTGACCGAAGGCCAGCCTGCCAAAATTCAGAGAAACGGAGGTCCTGGATAGACTGGTGGGCGCCATCACACGAGATGATCCCAGAGACAACCTCCAGAAAGGACCAAGACCGCGGAGCCAGTCAAGGAGGACCCTCCCTCGTGGTGAACAGGGGGCAGATTCAGAGACAGCCAGGCTGTCGTGAAAGCAAATACAGAAATAGCAGGAATCTGGGCCCACACATTCCCAGCCCCACAAATGTCTTCTTCAGAGCAGACACCTTAGCGGGGTGCAAAAGTCGAAGGCAGAGGGCAGACAAAGGGGACACAGCGCCACCTCCTGTGTGGAGCCCTGCAGTGCAACCGCAGAGCGCACGGGGAAGGAAAGAGGGTGACCCCTGCCAAAGCTCACCTGGAGGAGCTTTGGTAAGTTACTCAGCAGAGGCGACCCTGATAAAAAGCCAAGATCCTTCTCACATTCCTCCCTCCTGTTTGCCACGAGGGAGGAATGTGAGAAGGATCTTGGCAAAGGCGCAGCAGCTCCCAAAGAGGGAGAAGGTGGCAAGGTGGCAAAGCTCGCTTTTTGTCCAGCAACAGCCTGATCAGCATCAAACTTGCTGGAGGGATTTGTCAGTCTCTCCCCTCCCCCCCTCCCCCCCCGCCTCCGTGGCTTTATTACTGACACTAGTCATATAGGGCAGGACAGGGAAATGCGCATTTGGCCAGGTAGAAGGTGTGGTGGTGGTAGTGGTCAGTGGTGGCGAGTCACAGTTGATTTACGGCAACTCCTGATGGGATTTCAAGGCAAGAGGTGTGCAGGAGCTTGCTTGCCCTCCTTGCCAGCTTCTGCATAGCAGGACCAACCCTGCTCAGCTTCCAAGATCTGGCAAGATCAAGCTGGCCTGGGCCGTCCAGAGGGAGATATAATCATAGACTTCCTGGGGACAACCCAAACAGAAATTCTTGGTGTCAGGACCAGACTTTAGTTAACCAAGAATTAGTGTATGTCTCCTTCAAGGCAGACTTTTTTTTATAGTACAGACCTTCTCAATTATCATCAATATTTTTGTTGGGTTTGTGAACAAGTAACTAGTAACTAAGAAACGGGACCAATTTCAGCCTCGTGACTACCCAGCCAGTTTGTCAGGGATGCCTTAATTAGGGATGGTGTCTATCCAGGAGTTTGGATTATGTGCCCCCCACCCCACCCCACGGTCCTGGCCAATTTGATAACACTGAGATCCTAGGACCTAGCTAATCCCCTAACTGCTCAAACAGAGGCCTCAGCATAGGGTCCAAGGCTATGGGGCAAACATTCACTGCCTTCCAATATTTCATTTTGCTTTAACACTTTCTATTCTTACTTTGTATAATTTGTGTTGCAGTTTGTGTGAAATGAAGTGTGGCCATAGCTCTCCAGTGTCTTCCAGAAGGAGGAAGGATTCCTACCCTGAAGGCAAAGTCCTCTTTCGGGAAGCAAAACGGGTTCCCCTCTTTCTGCCTCTGCCAGGAGCAGTCAAAGTATGAACTGGGTTGCATCATCTCAGCAGAGGGCAGAGCAACTGTCATTTGGGCTAGGAAGAGGCGTGCTTGGCGCTGCAAAGCAACCTGATCTGGAATTGTTTCCTTGTCGTCAGCATTTTCAAAAGGACCTTTGCACTAGGAGTCCAAGGAGCTCTTCTTCTTCGGGAGGCGTTCCAGCAAGGATTTGAGCCTTTCAGGAAATCAACTTGAGGCACACATCAAATCCACAACCTTCCTGAACAAAATATGAAGCCCGTTCACACCGGTGTCATCTTCGTTGTCTTCTGCAGCATCTTCCTACTGAAAGCAGGTGGGGCTTATTTTAGATAGCGCTCCTTGGAGGGAGGTGTCTTGTGCCGGACCTATAATGGGAGGTGTCCCCTGGACAATTCCAATGGATACAAAAGCGGGGGTTGGGGGGATAAATATTTAGATCCTGAAGCTATGCAGCTCCTGCTCATAGCACTTGAAAAGAACAAAGGCTGGCTGGCTCATCTGCGACTCTTCTGTTTTGGCACCCCTTTGTTTTAGAACCCCCTCTCGTGGAACTTACTTTTGGTCTTGGACATTTTTCTTGATTTCTCTCCAGTGTAGGTGTGCATGAACCAGTCAGGTTGCTGGAGTGTGCGAACTGTCTGCTCTTAGGTGGGCCGGCTGTGTTCTGTGTCTGTAACCCTGAGCCCAGGGACTAGGAGGAGCAAGACTATGTGACCTAAAGCTCATTCTGAGGGAGCAGAGAGAAAAAGGGATGACATCTGGGACAGGCTTCTAGTCAGCCATCCATTCTTCAGTGACTAGGCTGGGAATCACTCCCTGCCCAGAGTAAACTGTTTGCAATCCACAGCATTGCCTCAGCAAGCGTCCTTGTAAAGCAGAAGGACATGCACTGTCTTGCCATACCTAGAGAGTGGACCCAAATGGGCACTTGCCACGTCACAGAGGAGACCTGGGCTCTGGGCAAAACATTTGAGAGGAAAAATTGCTGAAGCACAAATAATTTCTATGTAGCAAGCCACGGAGTGTCAGGGTGGGAAGCCATGAGGCCGGAGACTAGTGACACCAAAGTAGTTTGGAAACATGCAAACATCTTTATCACACACACACCCTCTCTCTCTGGTGGATTCTGCACAGAATAAATACAACATCTTTGGGATGTTATTGAAAGATCTGTTTTGGGATCTTGTATTTCCACAGCATGGCAGAACACAAGCGCGGTCAGCCAAAGCGGATCTTTCTTCCCACCTGCTGCACAGAGCTCTTGTCAGTTTCACCATGCTCCTGCCATTGTGTGGGGCTGCAAGAGATTCCCCTTGGAGATTCCCCACAGAGGTTTCCTCTGCTTGCAGCTCATCCATTTGCTATTTCGGTGGACAAAGTAGATGGATAAAGTTTGTTTAGCTCAGTGATCCCATGCATGTTTCGCCTTTCCTTTTTTTTTTTTTGAGAGGACTGTCTGCAAAGCTACAGCAACACAAATATGCGCATATTGCAGCTTCTCTAGTTGTGCTGCCGTAGCTTCGCAGACTGCTCCCTCAAAACAAAATAAGAGAAAAAACGACATGTGTACCAAGCTGAACAAAGTTTATTCATCTTCGTACAGTGAAACAGCAAATGGATGAGCTTCAAGCAGAGGGAACCATGGGGAATCGCCTGCAGCACACACGATGGCGGGCTTGAGCAGTGAGAACGAAAGTAAAAGATTTGGACAGGAGAAGTAAAGCCTTTCCTGCCTGCTACCATTTGCTCAGCCTGGGTTGGGGGGGAAAGATCGCTACTTTAGTGATCTTTGAAAAACCCGGGTTAAGATAAATATAATGGGCCCAAGTCATTTTAGGGAAGAGAGCTGTGCAAAGTTCTTCCCCCAAACACTATTTATAATGTCTTTAAGACATTATATTTCTGCTGTGTGGATTCTACCCCCCCCCCCCTCTCTCTTTCTCTAGAATGAGAGAGCGCTTTACAGGTCAGCACCAGCATCTTGAATTGAATCTGGACACAAATATGCAGCAGTTAAAGAGACCTCAATCACAGAGAAAGGAGGCTGGATCCTAACAAAAGAACATCTGTGCACACACAGTGTCCATAATTCATTGCTCCCACATGAACTCTACCTGTAGGTCCCCCGTGCCCCAGGAGCAACTTGGGGGCCACATTCCAGGCTGCAGGGGGAGGTAGGAAAGTCACACTTTGGTACATGGATGTCTTTCCATGCATGGACATTTCAGATGAAATCCAATTCCTGCCTTTGATTGTTGTGTTCTGATTACAAGAAGTGAGCTGCATTTTGTCCCAGCTGAATAGTCTTCATGGACAACTCTATGCAGAGCATTTTGTAGTAACCCAGTTGTAAGCTAACTGAAGCATGGGTCAGTGTGGCCAGACTGGGAGTCTGGAAAAAGTGTTTTCCAGCATTTATTCCTAAGTCATAGAGATGTGCTTTTGGAATTCTCTGGGTTAGAAACCGGGCTGGGAAGAGCTTGGGGCAGGGTGCCAAAGGAAGACAGAGGCTTACTCATGGCAGTTTGGGGAGTGGCACAGCTCGGCCAGCCCGAGTTATCTGAGGGTGCTGTAGAGGCTTGCGCCAACGTGACTTCATGTTTCCTCATGCCAAGCGAATAGAGCATGCCACACCACAGACTTTGCTTCCAATCACAGCACATTCTCCGAGGGGTGCTCTGCTTATTTACAATTGAGTAAAAGGTTGTTTTTCCACTCAGAGACCCTTGGAACAGATGACAGGGAATAAACCAAAATGCCTTATAAACATAGAATTAAAATGAATGTAGAAATATGCGCTTAATGGAGCAGCCTGCTAAAAGGGCCCAGAAAGTCTGGCAACATCACGAGTCTGAGATTTTAAATTCTTATTTAGTTTGGGGGTTTTTTCTTGTAGAGGAACTAGTACACAATGGGGAGCGGAGGGTAAGGATAATCAGGAGGAATTTCGATTTAGAATAAACAGGGATATGATCTGGGAACACCCAATTGCTTCAAATCCCTTCAAGTCCGAAGGGACCTGGTGATGTAGCCAGAACCTAAATGTCGCAAGCCAGGCTCTGGTCTCTAAAAGGTGTTGACCAGTTTCGAGACAAAGGACAGTTTAGGGCACACGATGTGGCAAACCGAGTAACTTATATACGAAACAGGAGGGTATATGTTGAACTGAATGGTTCCAAGCACTGATCCATAGAAGAAGAAGAAGAAGAAGAAGAAGAAGAAGAGAGGAGTTTGGATTTATACACCCCTTCCTTCTCTCCTGTAAGGAGACTCAAAGGGGCTGACAATCTCCTTTCCCTTCCCCCCACCCCACAACAAACACCCTGTGAGGTAGGCGGGGCTGAGAGAGCTCAAAAGAACTGTGATTAGCCCAAGGTCACCCAGCTGGCGTGTGTTGGAGTGTACAGGCTAATCTGAATTCCCCAGATAAACCTCCACAGCTCAAGCGGCAGAGCGGGGAATCAAACCCGGTTCCTCCAGACTAGAGTACACCGGGGAGGTTCTAGAGATCAGAAAGAAGGCGAATTTCTTCTTCCCCCCTGACCTTTTTTTTTTTGCTGACAAGTCACACTTGAGGTGTGGCAACCCTTGGTGAGGTTTTCAAGGCGCCCCTTGTTCGAAGGTGGTTTGGCCTTGCCTGCCTCAGCCTCAAGCCCTTGATATTCCTTGGACAGTCACCCATCCAAACACTTGCCAGGATCAAGGCCCACAGCGTGTGACCGGCCCAGGGTCACCCACAAGCTTCCGTGGCTCAAGTGGTGATTCGAATCCAATCTGACACCTTAACCGTGACGACCCTCTGCTGGCTCCCTGGTGTTGTACCTGTTTTTAAAAAGTGGGGAAAAGTTGATCCAGGAAATTATCTGCTGGTTAGTTTGACATCCATTCCAGGAAAGATTTTAGAAAAGATTATCAGAGGTCTGTGAACACTTGGAGAGCCACAGTGTTATCGTTAAATCTTGGCATGGATTTGTAAGGAAAAAGTCATGTCAAGCCAATCTAATCTCTTTTTTTCCCCACAAGAGTTACTAGGGTGTTTTTTTTTAATTAGGAGAGTGTGGTCGGTTGGATTTGAGACTTTTATTTATTTATTTTCAACATTTGTTAGACTTCTTCTCCCTTACAGAGCTTGCGGCGGCTAATCTAGACAAAACACATTAAAAACATAAAAACAAAATTTTACAATCACTGTTCAAGACTTTTGCTAATCATAAGCAAGTGAAGTCCTAAATAAAACCGTCTTCAAATTGATAATGAAAGGGCTAAACACACCTCCATGAGGAAGGTTGCTCTATAAGAGTGCGGCCTTCACTGAAGTAGACTCTTTAGCCCTGATTAAGTCACTCTACAGGGCTACATCCTGCCAAATTAAATGCTCCTGTTCTGGAACCCTCTCTCGTGTGCCACACTAACCATGCTCCTTTGACCGGTGGGACAGTAGGAAGGCCTCTCCCTGTGATCATAGTTCCCAGGAAGGAACATGTCCTTCAGATAACCCAGTCCCAACCCCTGTAAGGTTTTAAAGGTCCAAACATTACACTGAGTTTAGGAGTGCACCAGTAGCCTGTGTCAGTGCTGGAATATCAGGCTAACATGTTATCGGTATCTGGCCCCAACCAGCAATCTAGCCACAGCGTTCTGCACTAGCTGTAGCTTCCCAACATGGCAGCCCCAAGTAGAATGCACTGCAGAGGCCCAGTCTGCATGCAGCTAAACCATGGATCACTGTGGCTCAAGAACAGGCACAGCGGGTGCATTTGCTGAAGCTGGGTCAAAGCACTCCAAAAGCACAGCAGCCGCTCAGGCAGAGGCAGGCAATGGCAAACCTGAACGTTTCTTGCCGTAAAAGGCTACAGGGTTGCCATAAGTTAGCAGTGACTTGACAGCCTCCGTGCAATAATCCCAAGTCCCAGATCTCTAGTCTCAGGTCTGCCTTTCTGGTAATCCAGAGAACCTCCATCTTGTCAGGATTAAGTCTCACCTTGTTCAACCTCATCCATCCTATTTCTGACTTCATCACTGATTAGCAGCATCCTTGGAATTGGATGGAAAAGAGACATATTGCTGGGTCACGCCACAGCCCAAACTTCCTGATAATGTCTTTCTGCCTCCTGTAAGGAGACTCAAAGGGTCTTGTAAACTCCTTTACCCTTCCTGTCCCCACAACAGACACCTTGTGAGGTAGGTGGAGCTAAGAGAGTTCTGAATAAACCGTGACTGGCCCAAGATCACCCAGCAGGAATGTGTAGGGGTGGGGAAACAAATCTGGTTCGCCAGGTAAGACTTTGCTGCTCATGTGGAGGAGCAGGGAATCAAATCCAGTTCTCCAGATTAGAGACCACCTGCTCTAATCACTACACCACACTGGTTGTCAGGCACCCCACAGGTCAACAGCCGTGGCCAGAGCAGGAACCCCCCAGCACCACCCTGAGAGACTGCCTTCCTGATAGGACTCGAACCACTATAACCCAGAGCCCCCCAGTCACAATGCTGAGAGGCAGATCAGAAGGATATGATAGCAGATAGCATCAGTGGCCACGGAGAGATGCAGCAGAACTAGCAGGGCAGCTTTGCCTCTGCCTCGTTCTTGACACAGGTCATCAACCAGAGCAGCCTCTGTCCTGAAACCCAGCCTGAGGCCAGATCAAGATGGGTGTAGAAAACCATCCCTGGAGCTGAGAAGCAACTGAAGGGGAAATTTGCTTCTTAGCACAACTTGCGCCATTTTTAGCTTGCTAAGCTAGAAGGATGAACTTCTGTACCCGAGATCCGAGGAGTTAGAAGAATAACAAGAAACATTAGAAGTTCCAGCCGGCTGTGCGCAGCAACTTATCAGTAGTCAAGGCCAAAAGTCTATGTAAAAAAGTTTTAGATATGCACATTATGCCAATTTGCTGGCGGTTCCTGGCCCCTCGTGCCTGCGGCCCGGTTGATTGACCCGTCGAAGGATCGATGGGTTGGGAGATCGGGCCCTCTTCTGGTTCCCGGGTCAATATGTCGATGCGGCAGAGGGGCAGCTTCTTGGGCGAACGGAGGGGCGGCGGATCGTCTCGGCCGCCGGCCGGCGCAGCATCGTCTCCTCCGGGAGAGCGGGTGTTGCCGCATCCTCCGGCAGCTTCTTGGCAAGTCTGGGCGTCGTGCGGGGGCTCGCGCCCGGACACAGTTGAATGAGTAAAACTTTCTTGTTATATACTGTGTCAAGAAGGCAAAGCACCAGCTCTGGCTTCTTGACTCTAGGGTCTGACACGGTCTCAATAAAGCTCTTGAAATATTTCTGAGTGTCAATTACTCAATTACACCCTGCATCATGTCACCCTGCCCCACTGACTCGTTCCCAAGGGGGGGATGGCACCTCTCCAATCCCACTGTCTGCTGCAAGGGGAAATCTCCTTCCCCCACTATAATCAAAACAGCCTGCATTCCTCACTGATGGAGGCAGCTGCAGTCACAAGCTGATAGCCGGGCTGAGAAAAGGGGAAAGCCACTTAACTGAGAGGAAGGAGAAGGCGGGGCCTGAACAGAAGCAGGTTCCCAGGTTCTGGGCAGGAGGTGAAATAGGGTGGGATCAAACGGGGGCTGATTATGGCACCATGTTTGGAATTAATTATATGCCCTATTAAATTGTTACTATGGTGGTTACATAAAAAGGAAATAGGACTTCAGGAATGAATCTCACATTCGGAGAAAGAATATTCAAACCATTTTGGATTTCATACTTCAAAGCCAGCACCTTGAAACTGGTAACTCATTTTACAAGAGATGGAATCCATCCACGCTAGCTGATGCTCACTGAAGATTCTGAACCACCTTTGCCGTATCTTTGGAGTAAACTGTTCAATTGCTGTTCAGTTACTGACATGGCTTCCCAAGGCTGATCTTGCAAACCAAGATTGTTTGAAAGGCAGTCGTCAGGCCTCTGTCTTCTGGCAGACTAGTAAAAAATGGCAGCTAACTCCTCTCCTTGGCCAACACCCGGCCATGCAGGAGTGAAGCCAAGTCCCAAAGTGTGCACGGCAGAAGCAAGGCAGTGTCTGCAAAGACAGGGTGGTTCTTGTTCAAAACGGGATAAGCGTTGCAGAATGCTTTCCTGGAAAAGCAAGTATGAGGGTGGAGCAGCCTGGGACATAAGCAGAGGAAGAGGGCACTGTGCCAGTTAGGGTGAAAATATGTTTCAACACACAGAAAACAAGCATCCAGCAGAATCAATTCAGGCAAATAGGGCACCCTGAGCAAGGATGGGGCTTTCTCCCCTCCCCCAGCCCCCAAGTCTGGTCACTCTGCAGCACAAAAGCCTGTCGGGTTTTGCGCCTGCTCACCTGCCAGCTGTGTTTGGCATCAGAGGCCTCCTTATGAGCCTCCGTCAGCAAAGGGGTGTGTGGGGGGGAGGTTGCATTGGAAGTGGGGAGGGTCTCCCCACGGAAGTTCACCAGGCACCAAATTGACAAATGACAAATTTGTCATTAAACAAAGATTCAAAAACAAAAGAAATCCCTGGGCCTATAAGAATTATTTTACATTTTTACCTTCTTGTTTGACTTCTGTCCCTCTTCAAAATGAAGAATTTGGCTTTATATCCTGCTTTTCTCTCCCTTTGAGGAGTATCAAAGCAGCTTGTAAACTCCTTCTCTTCCTCTATGCAAAACTGACACCTTTTGAAGAAGGTGGGGTTGAGAAAATTCAGACAGAACTGTGACTAGCCCAAAGTCACCCAGTATGTGGAGGTGCAGGGAAACAAATCCAGTTTATCCATTCTATATCCATGCTATAGTCTTCATTGTGACTCATACTTCTATTCAGATGCCCTCAACTATTGACCTTGTTGCCTTCTTTGTTACTCACAGACAAGGTTTCTCCACCCACCCTGGACACTCCAACAGATATATACTCCACTTGCTTTCTCAGCATCAGATCCTCTGAAGATGCCAGCCACAGATGCAGGCGAAACGTCAGGAGAGAATGCTGCTAGAACACGGCCATACAGCCCGGAAACCACACAGCACCCAAGTGATTCCGGCCGTGAAAGCCTTCGACAATACAAATCCAGTTTACCTTATTAGATTCTGTCTTTCCTGTGGAGGAGCGGGGAATCGAACCCAGTTCTCTAGAACAGAGCATACTGCTCTTGACCACTACACCATGCAGTGCCATCTGAATGCATGGGCACCCTGGGCAGCTAATTATAGTAATATGACCAGACATGAATAATTTCAGACTTTTGAAATCTGCATCTCCTAATGCCGAAATTGCACTCAGAGTGTTCATGTGCGTGGTGGTGACCGACTGTGCAGGAGAACGTTCATTTTCAAGATGGAAACTTATAAAAATATGAGCAATAGATATATTTTATCGACTGTTTATAATGCTGTTAAGACGGCCCTGACACCATGCTGGCTCTCAACTTCTCATTGTCCTTCTGTGAGACTTTGTTGGTCTATTTCAGTGGTTCTCAACCTTCCTAATGCTGCGACCCTTTAATACAGTTCTTCATGTTGTGGTGACCCCCAACCCTAACATTTATCCATTTTAAAGATGGAGAACACTGATGCAGAGAGTCTTAGGCGACCCCTGTGAAAGGGTCGTTCGACCCCCAAAGGGGGCCCGACCCCCCGGTTGAGAACCACTGGTCTATTTTAAGCCCTCCTGAATGTCACTGCCTTGTCTCCGCTGCCTTGCCTTTTAATTTAGATACTCTTACCATTAATTTTCTTAAGAAGTGTGCTTAAGGTGTGATTTTTATCTCACTTACCTTTATGTTTTTTCAATATTGTTTTATGGTTGTAAGATATATCATATACCACGTTGTATATGGTTTGACATTAAAATGTAGTCTATAAATATTGTAACTAATCATTTCTGTTTCATGAACAGGAGCCCAAAACTCTTGCTCGAACCAGTGTGGAAAATCTCTGACCAACTGTTCATGCCAAGCAACGTGTGAGTCCCTGGGAATTTGCTGCCCTGATTACTGGGAATTCTGCCTGAATATATCTCCTTATTCAGGAACTCTGCTTGGGGGAAAGGATTTTACTATTTTAAATGTGACCTTTGACATCTCTGCTGATGTGAAATGCAGGTGAGTTGAGAAATCTCAGTTAGCTCCTTGGAAAACATGCTGGGACACCCCACTGAGCAGGCCCCTCCCCTCCCCTCCCCAAACCACCTCCTCCTCCTCCCCCAACTTCAGTCCTAAATCTCCAGGGATTTCCTAGCTTAGACCTGGCAACTCCATCCCTTTGGAAAACTTTTCCACAACAAACCAAAAAGTTCGGCATTGTGATACACTGATTCTCTCAACCTTATTCACCTTGCCCCCCCCCTCCCCACATACACACAGATAGGGGGGGGGGCATTTAGTCACAGACTGTGGCCACAAAGGTCATTTAGGAAGTGGCACGTGGCAGGGTGCTCTGAGGCGTGGACGGCTGCTTTTACATGCCAAGCAGTCTCTTGTTGCCCGGGAGGCTACAGAACACTGGGGGCAAAGTGAGATTTCTGCAGGGTCCACACTCCCCCCCACCTTTCCACCAGAGGAGTGGAGTCTAAAATGATGCTTTCTAAAAAGGCATTGCAGTGTAGAAGCAGGCCTGCATAGCCAAGAGAAACCATGTGACCTCGGAGAGAAGGAGGCTTGCTTAAGCATACATTAAAAGAAAAAAAACCCATCACTGAGTGAACATTCGATAGCCCCCCCAAAAAAAATATATTGGACGGGGCCTATAGATGCAGGTGGTGGTCCTGTCTATGTTTCTGCTTCCTGGGCTTTAGCTGGCTTACAAAATGAAGTCGTTTTAAGGGGAAAGTACCATGCTCTGTTGTGAATTTCCAAATTATTTCAGAAAAATAACAATAATAAGTATAAAAGGTCATTTTCTTCCCCATCAGCCTATAAGGCTGAGCACAGCAGAACGCCAAAGCTCTCTATATATTTTCAAAATTGGAAACTAATATGAGATAGGACACCAGGAAGGCACCACCAAATTGGGTGGCATTACCTAGTAGGCACCGACCTGAGTCTGGCTAGCCCTGGCTAGCCTGATTTCCTCCAATCTTGAAAGCCCAAGAGGGAGAGGCGCCGCCGACAAGAACCCCTCCCAGGGGCTCAGGGCAGGTCACCACCACCTCCGCCAAAAATTCTCCCCTACCCAACCAGAGCCCCGGCAGGAAAGGCAGGTGCCGTTGGTGTCTGGCCAAGTTGAGGGCGGTGGGAAAAGGGCCAGTGCTCTCCCACCCGGCAAATCCTCACCCCAACCCCCGCCAGCCCACCTGCCTCCTTTTGCCTCCGCTGAGCAGGAGGAAAGCTGTGCACTCCCTTGCATCTCTGTCTCTCACCTGCTAACAAGCTCCCAGCCCCGTGCCTGCTGCCTGCACAGTCAATCGCTCTGGGGTGGGGGGCCCTCCAAAATTTGTGATTCCCCCCCACCCTCAAAGAGCCTAACCCTAACCAGTCAGGAGAGTAGAGGGCGATTTTTGCCCCCACACACACACACACATTACTGAACGACAGCCACCTGAGGCATTTGTCCCCAATGGCCCTGTGGAAGCTCCACCTCGAGTGTTAGCGGCTTTGCACCTGCACTGGAGAGCAAGGCAAGGTATAAAATACGTTAATCATAAGTATTGCAGATCTGATTTTTATTTTTGACGCTGTGGAGACTTGTGGGAATGGACTAGAATGTCTGCAAATTGTATTTGATCAAGGAATATTAAGTTTGTATGAACCAAAGATTTCTAAGAATCAAAATGGGGTTTCTGTATAGAGACCAGCAGGACTGTATGTTCACAGATGGTCAAACTGCATGTTAGAAGCTTGTCAGTGATTATGCAGGCAAGCAAAGATAAATATCTTTAAGATCTTGTCACTAAAGGTTAATACGTGACGGAAGACATATACATTTATAACTTTGTTTTTGTCAGAACCAGCTATAGGGGATAGCTACATGAATAAACAGAATCATAAAAGAGATCAGAGGTTGGAATAGCAATGAATGTGATTAATTAATTAAAAAGTGTTTTATATATTTGTTAAATGAACACAGAAATGATGATGAGAGATTCACATGTACTTGTATTTTACTATAATTCTATTGTATTAGAATCGAATGGTATAATTGTTAAAATCATGTTTTAATCTGTTAAAGTAAAATCATTTCAAACTGGGAAAAGGGAAGTTTTATGATCTTAAAGAATGTAGGTAAAAGCCTGCCTGCCCTGGGGAGGTATCTCTCTCTAGGAGCAAACTTAGAAAAGTAGGAAAACAGGGTATTCTTGGAAACAAGAAAAGGCAGAAGTTAGTTTTATTGCAGCCGAGTCTTGCAATATGGGCTAGAGAGGACGAGCAAACAAAGCATGACGCAGTGTTTGTGTAACAGAAGCTGAAATGTGGACATCGTTAGAATAGAGGTACATGTCTTAATGTGACAAGGAGACAGAATCATCCAATGGGATTTTAAGGTTCATGCTTATAGCATGTGAAAGGGGTATGGATCTTATGGGATACATTTGCAGGTATGATTGTGTGACGTATGTATTCTTTGACTAAGGTCTTTCATATGGGGGGGTGTCTCTCTTTCGAGAGCACCCAGAGGGGTCACCTTCTGTCACCTTCTATATTCTGTTAAGTAAAACGTCCTGTTTGTTTCTGATGTCAGATGTCTGATGCTTTTTTGGAGTTTGTTTCTAACCTATCTTGTCTCAAGACAGCTGCGCAGGCCGGACATGGGTTCTGGCCTCACAGACTGAAAAGAATCTGATTGCCTAAAACCTAAACAAAAGTGGCTGGTGGTGAATATTTTCTTCTTACACAGCCCAGTTTCAAACTTTTTGTGGAGGCGGCCGGCAGATACTCTGAATGCTCCCAAAAACGTTGAAATTCAGGCTAACCTTTCTTCACAGTAGGACCTTCTTTACTTGCATAGTCCAAAGAAATAATGTTATTCCTATTTCTGGATAGCATTTTATATATTGTTCTTTAGCATATGTTTTGATTGGTTTGCCAATAAAGAGCATGTTAAGCAAACTTTATGTGGGAGTGGGGCAGTGGAATTCAGTTTGCAGGCTGTGCTTATGGATTGATACGTAGTGTTGTAAATATTTGTGCAGAGGACTCTTAACTCAATATTACAGCAGGTGGTTGGGAGATGTTGAAGATTGCTGCCATATTTTGCAACACTGTGCATGCTTGTTTGGAAATTAATGCCATTTAAATTAGGGTTAGACCTGAAGGCTGCTGTTCTCATTGGCAGGAGGTGTCATGGGAACCAGTGGAAGTTCTCTGAGATCAACTGCAGGTTGGAGTGCCTAAAAAAGCCTTGCTCCTACTGGTTGGGGGGCCCTTTCCCTTTCTACTAAAGCAACAAACTGCACGCTAAGGAGCACGTGTTGAGTATTTAACTTTCCAGAGAAAAACAAGCAAGCACTTGCTGCTTATTCATGGCGCAGCTACAGAAGGGCCCAGGGACTGGTGGGCCCGTTCTCTCTTTCAGACAAGGCTTGCTGCGTCTCAGAAAAAGGCCTAGAAAACCTTGCGATGAGCAACAAATCGAGCCAAGGGATGTTTTCTGACGCTTTTGGCACCAGTGACAGGAGGAGAGGCAAAGCAGCTGGGAGATGGCCCAACAATTACTTTGCTTGATTTGCATAATATGAAAATTAGATTACCTAAGCTGGGAACCTTGAATTTGCCAACCTTATCTTAGGAAAGGAGGAAGTATAAAAGCAGAAAGCAGAGGGAAGAAGGCTAACCCAGGTTTGGATAGCAGTTTCATGTAGATCAACACATTTCACCAAGAAATATGGGTCACCAGCCCCAGCTCTTCAGAATAAGATAAATGTGGGGGCTTTAGGCTCTTCTTGAATGTACACCTTAGTGTGGTGAGGGGTTTGTGTGTCTCAGTGAAGCTGAGAGCAATACCATAAGGGACCCAGACTCTGTCAAGAGGCTAAACTCCAGCAGAGTCACTCAAGGCAAAATGGTTACAGCCAATACCAGGCTAAGATATATCCAGAGGTGGGATCCAACCAGTTCTCACCACTTCTCTAGAAGTGGTTACTAATTTTTCCTGTGCCGAGAAGGGGTTACTAAAGCAACCTCCCTGCCCAATAGGGACTGGAGGTGTGTGTGTGCGGCGGCGCCACTGTTTGAATCCCACCACCATCGGAACCTGTTATTAAAATTTTTGGATCCCACCACTGGTACCACAGTTCAAGAAGGATATTGACAAGCTGGAACAGGTCCAGAGGAGGGCAACCAGAATGGTAAATAGTTGGGTTCCATGCCCTATGTCTCAGGAGCAGCTTAGGGAGCTGGGGAACTTTGGAGAAGTCTGGAGAAGAGAAAGTTAAAAGGTGATGTATTTATTTATTTATTTATTTATTTATTTATTTATTTATTTATTTATTTATTTATTCAATTTGGTATACCGCCCAATCCCCGGAGGGCTCTGGGCAGTGTACAACATAAAAACACATAAAACATCATAGGTATCCATAAATTATAATAAAAACAGCAGTTATGATATATCTAGATGGCGTCCATCCTAAACCTGATCCCTTTAGCAAGAGGGGGAGAGGGCCCGATGGTATGAGGAACCCATAGATCTTAATAATGGATCCCGGTAGTATTGGGATTCCAGCCTGGGGGGGGCACTCAGTGGCTGGTTTCTCCAAAAGCCGGGGGAACAACTCGGTCTTACAGGCCCTGCGGAAATCCCCAAGGTCCCGCAGGGCCCGGACAGTTGGAGGAAGAGTGTTCCACCAGGCAGGGGCCAGAGCCGTGAAGGCCCTGGCCCGAGTGGAGCCCAGCCCCATCATTGAGGGGCCAGGGATCTCCAGTAGATTGGCCTCTGCCGAACGCAGAGGCCAAGTTGGGACATATGGGGTAATGCGGTCCCGAAGGTACGAGGGTCCCAGGCCGCGTAAGGCCTTGAAGGTCAAAACCCACACCTTAAAGACGATTCGGAATTCAACTGGGAGCCAGTGCAGACGGCGCAACACAGGTTGTATATGGTCTCGGAAGGCGCCCCCTGTGAGCAGTCGAGCCGCTGCATGCTGGACCAGTTTCAGTTTCCGGATCAAACGCAAGGGGAGGCCCGCATAGAGCGAGTTACAATAGTCTAACCTGGTGGTGACTGTTCCGTGGATCACAGTGGCTAGGTCCGTGTTGGAGAGGAAGGGAGCCAGCCGTCGAGCCTGACGAAAATGGAAGAACGCCACCCGGGTTATATGGGCCACCTGGGTCTCCATTGAAAGAGACCTAATCCAGGTGGACCCCCAGGCTGCGAACGGAGGGGGTCGGCCTCAATGAGGCCCCCTCCCACACCGGGCGGCTGGAAATCCCCAGCCCCTCCCCACGCAGCCACAGGATCTCCGTCTTCGATGGATTAAGTTTTAACCTGCTCTGTTGCAACCAACCAGCAACCGCCTCCAAACAATGCTGTAGAGCCGCAGGGGCGGTGACGGCTCCCCCCTCCATCAACAGAATGAGCTGAGTGTCATCAGCGTACTGGTGACAGATCAGCCCAAAGCTACGTACCAACTGAGCAAGGGGTCGCATTTAGATGTTAAATAATAATGGGGACAACAATGCCCCCTGAGGCACACCACATTGAAGCGGGCACCTCCGGGAGGCTTGGTCCCCACACCACACTTGCTGACTTCGCCCCCGAAGAAACGAGGCAATCCATTGAAGGACACTGCCCCGGATCCCGGAAGCGGCCAGGCGGTGGGTCAAAAGGTCATGATCGACCATATCAAACGCTGCGGTAAGGTCCAATAATACCAGCAGCGCCGATCCGCCTCGGTCTAGTTGCATACGCAGCGTGTCTGTGACAGCGACGAGAACCGTCTCCGTCCCATGCCCAGCACGGAAGCCGGACTGGAAGGGATCGAAGGCCGATGTGTCATCCAGGAAGCCCTGAAGCTGCTCCAACACCACTCTCTCAATTACCTTCCCCAGAAATGAAAGATTCGAGACTGGGCGGTAATTGGCCAGATCCCTAGGATCTAATGATGGTCTTTTCAAGAGTGGGTGGACCACCGCCTCCTTCAACCCACCCGGAAAGACTCCTTGCTCGAGGGAGTCATTGATGATCTTCAACAGGTGGGGTCGTAGCTCCGCCCGGCAGGTTTTAATAAGCCAGGAGGGGCACGGATCCAGAGGACAGGTCATAGGTCTAACAGCAGCCAAGGCCCTGTCAACAGCGGCTTCGGAGAGCAGGGAAAACTGGGTCAAACAAGGACCAGAAGACAACAAGGGAGCCTCCAGCTCACTAATTGTAGTCAACGTGGAGGGCAGGTCCTGGCGGAGCGACGCGATTTTTTCTGCAAAGAAGCTCATGAATGCCTCACAGCTAATAGTCAATTGAGGGTTTGTAGAACCTTCTGATAAGGAGGTCAAAGTCCGAATTATACGGAATAATTGTGCCGGGCGAGAGCTAGCAGATGCGAGAGAGGAGGAGAAGAAAGCCCTCTTCGCCTCCTTCGTCGCCATCTCATAGGCTTTCATAAACGTCCTATAAGATGTTCGCGCAGCTTCGTCACGAGATTTCCTCCACACTCGCTCTAGTCGTCTGAGTACCCGCTTCATATGGCGCAGCTCCTCGGTGTACCATGGAGCCTGCCGTGAACGGGGACGCAGAGGACGCCGGGGGGCAACAACCTCGATGGCCTCGGAGAGTCGGGAATTCCAATCCTCCACCTGCTCATCGAGTGTGCCGGCAGGTTCAGGGTCCCGCAGAGCATTCAGGAAACCAAGTGGATCCATGAGTCTCCACGGGCGGGCATAAATCAGCCCGTCGCCTAGACTGGAGTAGCGCGGCATGTCCACCCGAACCTTCAGGGCATAATGGTCGGACCATGGCACTCTGTCAACAGAGGATACGACCAAATTAACCTCAGACCCGAAGACCAAATCCAGCGTGTGACCGGCTTCATGAGTGGGGCCAGATTTCAATAAGGAGAGGCCCAGTGTCGCCATGGATGACACTAGGTCCGCAGCCGCTGTGCATGAGGCGGTGTCGACATGGACGTTGAAGTCACCCAGGACAATAAGCCTGGGAAACCTCAACGCCCAGTCCGCCACCACCTCCAGCAGCCGCAGTAGGCTGTCCCCCGGTGCGCTAGGCGGCCGGTACACCAGTAGGACAGCCAACCTCTCCAAGGCCAACCACTCCAGGCCGACACACTCCATGCCGGTGATCTCCGGGACGGGGACTGCCCTGAAGGGAACGGAATTCCGGACGAACATTGCCACACCGCCCCCCCGGCCCCGTGTTCGCGACTGGTGGAGACACGCGAAACCTGGTGGCGTGGTCTCGCCCAAGGCGACGGTCTCACCCTCACGCATCCAGGTCTCGGTGACACAAGCCAGGTCCACTTGCAGTTCCTCGAGAAAATCCCGAAAAACCGTGGTCTTATTATTTATGGACCTGGCATTGATTAACACCAGGGACGAAGCAGGGTATCCCTGAACCATGCCATCCTCGTTCTTAGGGATAGGTCGGAGGTCAGAAAGTGAACGAGCATATCCATATCTCGTTCGCTGTCTATTATACGGCCACCGCCTACCGCTATATTTACCCCGTCCCATCAACACTGGGATCCCCAGCCCCGAACTAGGTGCCCCCATTTCTCCCCAGTCCCCCTCTATCTCCTAACTTAGCCCAACTAAAATCTCCACAATGAGTAGGCTCAGATCTACTAATAACTAACTAATTCTACTATGGCAGGTCGAGCTATTTAGTTACCCTACCCTACACAAATATAACAGTCGACTACTCACTATATTAATAATAATAATAATAAACTACTCACTATATTAATAACAACCCACTACAGCTAACTGTCAGCAAATCTCACAGCAATTACTTATTGAGTTGTAGGTAAACAATCAATTATCCAATGGGAGGGGGAAAAAGGAGCACAGTATTTGAGATATTAAGGAGGGCACTAATTCACAGGTACGGCACATCCACTGCACGGTCAATGGCGATTGGGTTACGGCGGTTGTCTGGAGGGCCATAAAGTGCCCCACGGGCAGATGGTATCCCCACAGGCACGGTCTGTCCGGCTCTCTCACTGCCATCTCAGACGTCTCAGTCGGCTCTCTCACTGCCGTCTCAGGCCACGTGTCTCTCAACCCAAGTTGCTCTACCTCCCAATCTGCCCACTGCGTCCAAGAGTGAAAGGGAAGAAGGGGGTCGCTGCCACCAACCCCAACGTCGGCTCTGCGATGATGTTTCAAAGCACTCCGTCTCCTTTCCAAGCTGCCCAACACTTGGATCTCAGCTACAGATCTACCGGGCTCCACGTTCGTCCGCTGCAACTTCCACCTGGTCCCAGCTCGTACTTGGAAGCAGGGGGAGGGATCCCTGCCCTTCTTCAGCCAGGTCCTCGTTCTTAATTGAAAGTAGGGGGGAAGTCCCTGCCGCCGGCCCCAGCTCCGTTTCTGCTGGAGCGCTCCGGGCCGCTCCGTCTCGGCTGCACCCCCACTCGTACTTGGGGGAGGGGGAGGGGCAACTGCCACTGACCCCAACCCCGTTTCCACCAAGTCCACTCCGAGCCGCTCCGCCTCGGCTGCGCCCCCGCTCGCACTCGGGGGAGGGGGAGGAATCACTGCCACCGATCCCAACCCTCGCTGGAACACCCCGAGCCGCTCCGTCTCCACTCTGGGCCGCCCTGTCCCCGCGCCGAGCCGCCTCGCCTCCCTCGTCAGCCCCGGCTCAGCAAACGCATCCACGGGGGGCCAGCACGCTGGAAAGACCCAGGAGGGACCGGCACCATACGGCAGGAAAGGCCAGGGTCCAGAGGGAACCGGCGCGACGGGAAAATCCAAGGCCCCAGCCGGCGGACTGAGGAGGCGGGCAACGAAGGGGCCAAAAGAAGTCAGGCTGCACATACCGACGCCTCGTATCGTCCTCAGAAAAGAAACCCTGAAACAATGTAGTAGCCATGTTTAAATATTTGAAGGAATGTTATGTTGACAATGGAGGAAGCTTGTTTTCTGCTACTCCAGAGACTAGGAGGAGTAATGGATTCAAGGTACAGGAAAAGACATTCCACATTCCAAGTCTTAGGAAGAACTTCCTGACAGTAAGGGCTGTTTGACGGTGGAATACACTGCCTCAGAGGGTTGTAGAGTCACCTTCTTTGGAGGTTTTTAAACAGATGCTGGATGGCCATCTGTCAAGCGTGCTTTGACTGTGTATTCCTGGATGGCAGGGGGTTGGACTTTATGATTCTATCATTCTATTAGTAAATATCAATAGAGCAATTCCAAGTCACAGAAATGGAGTCCATCAAAATCTTAACAAAAATATGCCAACAAATATGGAAAACAAAACCATGACCCACAGACTGGAAATGATCAGTTTATATTCCAATTCCAATCAAAGGAGACATCAAAAACTGCAGCGACTATCAGACCATTGCATCTATTTCTTATGCAGAAGAAGAGAAGTGTTTGGATTTATACCTTTGAGACTCAAGGCGACTTACAAACTCTTTACCTTCCTCTCACCACAATAGATACCTTGTGAGGTCGGTGGGGCTAAGAGAGTTTCGAATAATTTTGACTAGCCTAAGATCACCCAGCAGGAATGTAGGAGTGGGGAAACAAATCTGGTTGGCCAGATAAGAGTCCTCCACTCATGTGAAGGAGTGTGGAATAGATTCAGTTCTCCAGTAAGTGAAGTGATGCTCAAAATCTTACAACAAAGCCTGTTTCCATGTATGGAATGCGAAAGGCCAGGTGTTCAAGGTGGAAGAGGTACTAAAGTTCATATTACAATGTATTGTCGAATGCTTTCACGGCCAGATTCAACTGGTTCTGGTGGGTTTTCCAGCTGAGTGGCCGTGGTCTGGTGGATCCACTAACCTGGATAGCTTTAAAAGGGGCTTGGACAGATTTATGGAGGAGAAGTCGATCTATGGCTACCAATCTTGATCCTCCTTGATCTCAGATTGCAAATGCCTTAGCAGACCAGGTGCTCGGGAGCAGCAGCAGCCGCAGAAGGCCATTGCTTTCACATCCTGCATGTGAGTGTAACCTCAGCTTGTGGGTTCTGTGGGGCAGTACTTGGAATGAGTTGCAACAACAATCTTTAAACAAACAAAATGGTTTACTTTTTTTACAATTTACACTTTTAAAACATCAACATTTAACGTTACTGTGGAGAAATGGCTCCTTCCCCCCCCCTTCCGTTTCCTTTTTCTTTCATCCTCTCCTTCTCCAACCAGGTACCAGAGATTTGGAGGACTTAGAAATCCCAGAGAAACATCAGGAAATGCTAGGGGGAAATGATATCTTGACCCAGCCTGACCTGGTCAAAGGAGGGTGGGGTCTGGGATCTGATAAATTGAGGGGAAGAGAGGGGCGAGGTCTCTTGGCTCAGGGCTCTCTGGAGGGGAGCAGAGCTCTTGCCTGAACTGGGAAGGCGGCATCCATTTTCTGGACCATGTGCTCAGCCAGGTAATGCGAGCTCTTTGCCAATGGCAACATTTTAAGCTTTAAGGACCTACCCTGCTTTCTACCATCTTTAGCCAGGGTATGTATTAGTGATAGGAAAAGAGGATTTGCGTTTCTATCTCCTTTTATTTTGTAACCCCTTTGCTAAATCTGGTGTGTGCTAAAACATATGGTAATCATTTTTCCTTTTTAATAAATACTTTTTTGGAAACCTTAGCTGTGGAGGAAAGTTCTCTGTACCCACTTATGCCCCTACTGTCTTGGACTTAACGCCATGTAACCAGGAGGTAGAGGAAGGGCTGAGCAGCTTTTCCTCCCAGGGATCTCCAGCTCTACTCCTGTGGAACCCAGGAGAGGGGAACCAAGGGGAAACTGAGGCAGGGGCCTCGTGCAGTGGGAAAGGAAGCTGGGAAATCCTGATCTTCCCCAGCAGGCAGTCCTCAACTGATCAGGTGGTGGCAGCATACCCAAAGAGAAAATTAGCCCTCCCCAGGAAAAGTCAGTAACTCCTGGGGGTGTGCAGAGTGTGAAATAGGGCCTGCCAGCCAAAAGCAAGCCCGTTTCGCCACAGTTACAATTCAAGGTCCTGTTCAGGTTGCATTTCAAGTCCTTCTATTTACAGTCTACTGATATTGCCAAGTCCAAATTCTTCTTGCAAGTTGGCTGGCTCCTGAAGACTCCAAGGGCTTGATGAACAGGTTGCAACATGATGAAGATTTCCAGGAGAACTCTCACCCATTACAACCACAAAAGAAACCCTGAAACAATAAACTCCAACATTTACAACACAGCAAAACAACAACTACCTTCCCAGTAGTTCCCAACAATATTGAAATTACCTTAACAAGGTGTTAAGGGCTTATAGAAATCAAGGTCCGAGTCTGGTAGCCTTGCTTCTTCTGCAAAAGAGCTCTTGCAGCCTCTCTGCTGCTCCGAGTCTCCACCCCCTTACTGGGTCAACCCATTCTGGGCCAACCCATTCTGGGCATGGGGGTTACATGAGCTCCCAAAGGCACCTGGTGGGCCACTGCGAGTAGCAGAGTGCTGGACTAGATGGACTCTGGTCTGATCCAGCTGGCTAGTTCTTATGTTCTTATGTTCACTGCCACACAGCCCGGAAAACCCACCAAAACCAATTCATATTACAAATTTATATTGGTTACTGGAGCATATGAAAGAGTTTCAGAAGAAAATCAGCTTGTATTTTATAGATCACAGCAAAGGTTTGGACTGAGTGGATCACAAAAAGCTGTGATTGGTTTTAATTGAACTAAGTGTGTTGTAGAATCTGATCGTTTTGATGTGCAACCTACACTCTGAACAAGAGGTTAATCTTAGGGCAAAATATGGAGAACCAGATTGTTTTTAAATTGGTTCAAACTCTTAATCCACCTTTTAGTTTTCTGGTGCTGCCACAGTTTCTGTCGATTTCCGTGTGCCCTCCTGTGCTCTCCAGAAAACTCTGCTAGTTGGTGTGTCAGACAGCCTTGCTCATTCCCCTTTTACAAATGAAAAGCCTGGAGGCAGAGAGGCTGACCAGGTGGCTGGCTGTAGCAGGCTAGCAAGGGAGTTAGTGGCTGAGGCAACAGGATTTGAACCCAAGGTTTCCTGGCGGTGGGCAGGTGCAAGCTGTCGCCTTCTTTCTGTTGGCCTCAGCAGGCTTTGTGCTTGACATTCACAGGTTTGCTCAGGAAATTGTCACCGAAGGCTACGTCGCCAAAGATGGACATGCTCACTGCATCTCCCCTTTGCTCTACCAGACGGGGATGATTAGCATGGAGATTTCCAGTGATAGTGGGCAAACATTTCCCCGTTCAAGTGTGTGGTTCTCAGGTGACTTATTCTTTTCTATTCCTTTTCTAATGCACATTCCTCTGCAGAACCAGGACGTATAATGCCAAGTGGGGTCGATCACCACTTTGGGGTCAGGAAGGAATTTTCTTCCAGGCTAGGTTGGCTCAGGGATTCTGGAGGTTTTTCCCCCTTCCTCTGGGCATACAGCAGGGGCCGGTGAGAGGTGGCTGTTAATTTTCTGCATCATGCAGAGGGTTGGACTAGATGGCCCTTTTGGGACCCTTTCATCCCTGTGTTTCTAAGTACCCATCTTATTCTCTTGGCCACTGCATTTCCTTCCTGAAGTGGCGAAATAGGAATTATCCTCATGACAGTGAAAGAAGGAAAATAAAAATGGATGTCAATAATAGTGAATAGAAAATGCTACTAGAAGACGGCCAGACAGCCACACAACACCCCAGTGATTCCGGCTGTGAAAGCCTTCCACAATACATTGATGCCAATAATAATTTGGGGCTGCCTTGCTGGTACGGCCTCTGGGTTTCCTTTCCTGGGTTGAGGGGGGACACAGTCCCATCTGAGCTCTCCCCCATCACTAGAGTGAGGTGTAGGAGATCAGCTGTTGAAGAGGTCTGGGCTCCCTACAGGCTCCTTTGCATGCTGTTCAACCAATGAGTAGGAAATTGTGATATCAGTTTTGTTTGATAATCCAGATCACCACAGCAAAGTTGCAGCTTCGGAAAAAAGTACCTTGGTGAATGAAAGTCAGTGGCAGTACTATGGCACTCCTGGGACTGGGGGAAATTTGACTGTAACATGGAACAACCAGACACTCCGAGCCAGCCATGTCAACATAGAACTCTGGGCATACCGGGAAACAGGTAATTCTGGAACACAGCTGTGTGTGCACCCAGAAAACTGTACCTAACAAAGAACATTCGCATGCTTTTGAAGCTGTAAGTCGTTTTTTTTAAAAGGTGGAAACCAGACAGAAGTAAATAAGGATGTCAACGTGCTTCTGTTGGGTGCTACTGTTTAATTTATGCATGAAAAGTCAGAAGTTCAAGCCATAGCAGTGAGGTATTCAAGGTTGTGGGCTGCACCAAGTGATTCTGTAGAGCATTCTCCAAGCTGGGTGAACAGCAGTGAAAGAGTCAAGGAGGTTCAGTGCCCATCAGTCTGAGGCACAAATTGTTAACTGTACGAATACTGGCAGTGATTGACTAGAAAGAAACTGTAAACAGCCATATTGGTCCCGTGACAATGATTACTTAGGAAAGGGATGTTGGAATTGTCACACAAGGACACCTCAATTCAGCAGCAGCAAAAAGGCAAATCCCATGCTAAGGATTGTTAGAGAAAGGACAAAAATAAAACGACCAGTATTGCAGCGCCCTTCTGTGATCAGGGGAAAGGCAGGCATGCACTCTTCTTCCTTCACATGACCTTACTGCCAGCCCCATCCTGAGACTGATGATGGCATCAGGGGAGTCACACCAGTGAAACAGCAGCATTGATGGGTGGAGTCCAAAGGGCCTTCCTTGGGGCTGCAGAGGGCTGCGATCCAGCACTAGTAGGAGCACAGAGGCCACACTGGAGTCCCTCACCCATGAATCTTCCACAGCAGGGGGGACAAGGAGAGATTCAAGCTGCCCACATCATTGAACCCACCCTGGGAGGCAAGCCATGGGGCCTTTCCACCAAGGCAGGCAGGCAGGCAGGCAGGCAGGCAGGCAGGCAGGCACCCCAAGCCCCAGAGCTCTGTGCACCCTCCAGGCAGTGCCCCACTCTGCCTGCTCATACAGCAGGCCATGGGCCAACAGACCTGCTTTGTGGCACGGCTCAAGGGAGCATTCTGCCGCTTGGTGCCTTCCAAAAGGTCTGCAAGACCCAGCAAAGAGAGCCTGTCCGCTTGCCATGACTTTACCCTGCCACCCTTTGCTGTTGCCACCATCTGCCAGGAGCTGATTTAGTCCTTTTTGCCCCACCGGCTTCCAAATGGCATGCTAGGGTGAGTCCTTAGCCCTGTGTGCAGTGATGTTGCCCTGGGCGCCCCCCCCCCCCCCGGTACACCCCTGCTTGGCCCTCACAATGGGTCTGCAAACTGCACAGCCATAGCAGGGAGGACGAAGAGGCTACCATGGGCAAGGGAGGAATGCTGGTATCGAACTGGCTGCTTAAGCCTGGGCCACCACCATCCCATGCTGGCCTTGACTATTCCAGTGTTAGAAGACGGCAGCTTTTTTGGGTCAAGAAACAGCTTGGTGATGCTCAAGTGGGAGGGTGTTCCCCCCTCCCCCCAGTGCATAGGACTTGGGGCAGGCGGTGGGGGTGGGGGGCAGAGGAGGGCAAGAGACAGCAAAGCAGAATTGGCTGGAGGGGAAGGGTGTCTCTAGAAGCAGCAGAGACTGGAGTAGCAGTGGAGAAAGGGCTGAGTGAGCTCTGGTTTTCTTTTTGGAGGGCTTTTTCTCAAAGCCACATCTTTTTAACAGGGGTTTTTAACAAGGGTTTTCTTTTTTCTCTTTCTCCTGACCGTGTGCTTGCCCCAGGCATCTGAGAGGTGGGGCTTGCTGAGAGGTGGAGCTTCCTATTAGCTGTGTTGCTCGGTCTCTGGAAGCAGCCTAATGGCGCACACAGGTGTTTTACTAAATAAGAACATATCTTGAGGGATAGTAGAAGGTATAGAAAGCTTAAGGGGGATTGATCCAAAATCAATTTGGATATCTAAACAGAATTAGATATGAAGGCAGGAAGCCAGCAGGGGGGTGGGGGCTTTCCAGTGTTTTGCACTGTGTCATATTTATTACTATTTGCCACTAGGACAGAAGTTGTGGGTGTGCCCTCGCTGCAATGAGCTCCTGGGACTCAGGGAATGTGTGCGTTCTCTTGAAGCCAAGGTGGCAGACCCGGAGAAACTGAGAGAGGCAGAGAAGGTGACAAACATGGCTTTCAGGGACCTAACAGCCGGGTCCCACTCCCAAGGTGACATCTCTTCAGATGTAATGGAGACGGGAGTGCCAGGTGGTGGAAGATACTCCCTTAGATGGGACCCCTTCCTCAGCTGGTGATCAGCTATCCTCAGTTTATGTGGGAATAATTGAAATCACCCATTACCACTACATTTTTGCTTTTGTTGGCCTCTCTAATTTCTTTTTCCAACTCAGAATCGTCTTGTTCACTTTGGTCAGGGGGACGATAATATATTCCTAATGTTAAACTATGCTTCACCCCTGGTATTGATAACCACAGTGCTTCTGTGGGGAAATCAGATCCCCCTGCATTGTCTATTTTATGTGAGACTACGCTCTCTTTGACGTAGAAGGTAACCCAACCCCCAATACACCCTGTCCTATCCTTCCTGTAGAGCCTGTAACCTGGGATAACAGCATCCCACTGGTTCTCCTCATTCCACCATGTCTCTGTGATGCCCACTATATCAATGTCCTCCTTCAAAACTCTGTACTCCAGCTCCCCCATTTTAGGTGGAAGGCTTCTACTATTAGCATAGAGACACCTGTATACTCTGTCTCTGACCCTGACCTGGGATTTATGTGCTTTGCTCTCTAGCCTTTTGTAGACACCATCACTTATCACATTGCTATGCTCCTCGCTTGTATGTGGTTGATTGAAAAAAACTTCCCTCTCTGTCTGTGTCATTTAATGTGTCTTGTGGATACTTACACTTTGCTTCAGTTCTATTTTTAGACTTCTGGTTAGATCTGCAACCCTAACCAGACACGTACCTGCCAGAGGGACAGGTGGTGTCACATGTCTCTGGATGCAGGCCTTCCAGTCACATGAAGGGGGTGCATAATTGCCTCCCACACAGTAGCAGCAACTGTGGCCACCAGCAGGCCCATGGTGGACCTGAAGCTGGCAAGTGCAGCTCGGGCACGGAGAGAGCCACCAGGCGCCAGCTGGGTCCTTGCACCCGGCCTCTCATGCGGTGCGGCACCTGGCGGCTCCCTCTGTGTTAGCGCTTGCCAGCAGCAGCAACCTCTCTGGGTGGGGGAGCGGGAGGAAAATCAGGTCTTGCCCCCGGGCACCATTTTCTGCCAGTATGCGTCTGACCCTAACCCTGTCGTATTGTTTGTTAAAAGTCCCATCCATTGATTGCATTGACTCACTGTGTATAATCCACCTTGAGTTCAAGAGAAAAAGGAGGGTTATAAATAATGAAAATGCACTGCTTTTGAGCTTCTCGGGTTGGAAGGTACAGAATCTATGTGGCTTCAGAAATGCTAAACTGGATAGACGACCCCTGGCTCATCCAGCAAGGACATTCTTACATTTTATTGCAATTAGCAGTTCTCCAACTGAAGTTCTCCATGCAGACCTTCTGTGGCCTAAGCTATTTTTTTCTTCCATTAACAGGAGAGCCTTACTCTGCGACCTGGACTGCTCAGTGGAAATATCTCTACACTCTGAAAAAAAACTTTCCTAACAGTGGCACATTCACCTTCCTGCCTGCTGCGTCTGCCCTCTACAGTGCCTGGGAACTGGGGGCACTGAGAATCACTTCCAGTGGCTCTTTAGAGGGGCAGAGGTGAGTCAGAGGGCTCTGTGGTGCCTTCCCTCACTGCCACTGCAGCCAACAGATGGCATCCCAAAAGAGCTCATAAAAGACCCAAGTGGAGCAGTCCCGCTGGTCATTCCCGCCTCTAATGCACAAAAACGCTACTTCCCCCTGACCCGCCCCTGCCATGAGCTCTCAGTGCCCCCAGTCTGAAGTGAATCCAGCTGCTTAAACAGGGAGCCATTCACTGCCCGAGGGTTCGTGGTTAAGAAACGTATGGACCAATCTAATCTTGCCCATCTTCCCTGCGGTCACAGGTATGTCTACTTAAGGGGGTGCCCTGGGCAAGCCCTGCCCAGCACTGAGCTGTGTGTTCTGCCCCCAAACTCCCCATAGAGCTGAAGGGACCAAATCACTCCAGTCTTGGCCCAGTCTGTTTCCAGGCTCAATTCAAGGTTCTTGTCTCGACCTCTAAAGCAGTGGTTCTCAACCTTCCTAATGCCGCGACCCTTTAATACAGCTCCTCATGTTGTGGTGACCCCCAACCATAAAACTGGTATCTATAAAATATAAAAAGACTGTTTTCCAATGGTCTTAGGCGACCCCTGTGAAAGGGTCGTTCGACTCCAAAAGGGGTTGCGACCCCCAGGTTGAGAACCACTGCTCTAAAGCCTTCTGTGGTTTGGAGCCAGCATACCTGAAGGACTCTATGAATCTGCCAGACCTTTGCAGACTTCTCCAGAGGCTCTGCTGCAGGTACCCCATCTCCAGAGGCTAGGTGTGTGGCAACGCAGGAAGAGGCCTTGCTGGTCATGGCACCAAAGCTCTGGAGCTCTCTCCCCAGTGCGAGTCGTGTGTCCTCTTCTGTTGGCATCTTCTGCCAGTGAATGAAGGGATGTTGCGGGGGGGGGGGGCGGTCCTAGCATTTCCTTCTTCCTACCCAATGTTTTAATTTCTTTCTCACTTTTTGGGTTTTTAATGCATTTTAGGAATGGTTTTAGTAGTTTTAAAGATTATTGTTTTTATTTTTAAAGATCAGAAAGTCGGGGATAATTTTTTACATATGAAGAAATAATCTCTGTCTCTGTTCTGACCCCTCCCTCCCTCAGCAATGTGGCCGCCATCTGGAGCCCAGAGCATGCCTTGGCTTGGCACCTTGAAGAGGCATTCAGGGAAGACCCAGCTGCGTGGGCAACGGCCAAGTGTCATGCCTGGGATGCCGCAGAGGAGAGCCTGCCCAGTTTCCTGGCAGAGATTCCCGATTGCCCTTGCACTTTGGCACAAGCAAGGGCAGACACGGGGCGATTTCATGTAGGTTGCTCCCTCCCTTTTGGGTCCACCTTGCGTCACTGGGGCCCAGACTCCACACAACGGTGCAGTTCTGTGAGGGAAATGCCAGAGTGTGAATTTGCAGCTATTTGTTGGGAGAGAGATCCAGGTCCGAGGGCTGCGGTGTTGCTGGGGCTGGGGGGTACCTCTTCTCATATCAAAAACAGTCCACAGTGCTTCTTTTCATCCTGGGCAGACCTAAAAGAAGGGCATGATCCTGGAACGTGCCTTTTTCCCAGGCAGGAGAGCCAGATAATTTTATTTATATTTCTCCCAGAGCAACTTGCATGGTTTTCCTGTCCTCCATTTTATACTCACAATCATCTTGTGAGGTAGGCTAGGCTGGGAGCACATGACTGTCCCAAGGCCCCCAGATGAGCTTCCAGGGCCGGGTTGTGATTTGAACCCAGACATTTCAGGGCTAGTCCGGCGCTGCAAATGCCCCGCCCCGCCACTCCATGCCCTCCGTCACTCCATGCAGGGCAGCCTTGTTAATATTCCTTTCTCCTACTGCACTGAGTATAAATACAAAAAGATATAACTACTTGCTCTTTAATGAAAAAAGTATTGGATTATAGTTGCTACTGATGATCATCACACTTTTCTCTATAAGGTCTTATTTTGATAATCTACTGACCTTCGTAACAGTTAATGATCAGTTCATTTTTTTCTGTTTACGCAAATAACCTATCAACGATTTCCAATTATTAAAAAAAATAGGTGAACCCTTTTCTTCAAGTAAGCCACATCCAAAGGGGGTGGGTGGGGGCCAAAGGGGCTCAAGGGAGTAGCCTGGCCTGACAGCAGCGCGTTTGCCCTCCCGGCACTTCCCCATCGCCACAAAACCTGGAGGTCCAGGCTACAGCGAGGCAGCGCCGGCATCCCACTCACAGGCCAGCATGGGAGAGCAGGCTGGGGCATCCCCAGGGCCACAGAGCTGATACTTGTTGGCTCCCAGTCAGGGTTGAGGACTGGGAGCGTGGCACCCCAGCCCTTGGACTTAGGCCACCTTTTGCCCGTATGCCCTAAGGGACTTTTTGGTGGTGGTGGTGGTGGGCATAGCCCTATTCTGGCTGGCTGCTGTGTCATTTGTCTCTCTTTCACACACACAACCTCAGCCCCCCCCCCCTCACACACACGCACGCACGGAAAGGTGTCCTTGGAGAGACATTGGGGGGGCTTGGTATTGTGACCTTCCTCCCAGTCCAGTAGTTCTGGCCCCTGCGCTTGGCTGCCTGGGAGTCTTGCTCAGTGGGAACTGGGAGCATATTAGGATGGCAGAATCCTTTGCTCACACCCTCCAGGGAGCCCACAGTTCTCGCATGGCTTTTGGCAAACTGATGCCAGGAAACCATGTAGCTTCAAGGCCTAACAGTGTACGGCGGAGGATGGTCAGGTGGTTAATTTATCCATTCAGCCCTTCTGGGATCCTGCTTGGACAACTGTGGTGTTGAAACAGGACCTTAAAGGGAAAGGCTACCTGGCTGAGCTTGGCTGCCCTCCCCGCCCCCCAGTCCATCTTCTTCCTCCGCCATGCAGGTCCAGAGAGCAGCTTCCCCTTAAGCCCAGCACTCAGAGCCTGAGAGGCCCCAGCCTACGCCAGACCTGCCAGCAAGCCCCCTCGGCGGAGCTCAGTGCGGCCCATTCGTCTGTTTCTCAAGCAGCCGGCTGGCCGCAGAGGCAGTGTGCTGATCCGCAAGAGCAGAACTCCCGGGAAGACGTTCCCATCAGAACCACCTTGCGTCAGGCAGGGAAACGGGGAGCTGCAGAGCAAAAGGCCCCAACCAAACACTCAGAGGAGAGATGAGCGTGACTGGTGTGATGGGGGGGAGGGGGGCTTGCTGCCGTTGACCAGCAATACCTCTCTCCTTTTCAGACGGATTATGGCTG
The DNA here is from genome assembly GCF_021028975.2 of Sphaerodactylus townsendi. NCBI lineage: Eukaryota > Metazoa > Chordata > Lepidosauria > Squamata > Sphaerodactylidae > Sphaerodactylus > Sphaerodactylus townsendi. Next base: position 78,903,333 of record NC_059435.1, on the reverse strand, counting down.
TGATGTGGAAAAGGGGAGCGTGTGCACTTATCACCCGGGCGCGGTGCACTGCGTGAGGGGCATTCAGGCCAGGTAAGGCGTTGGGCTTGACTGCTCGTGCTTGGAACCCGTGAGTCTCTCTGAGAAGAAGACCTGCATGTGCTGAAGCTTGTCCAACGCAGCAGATCAGCTGGTAATTCCTTCCCATTCTCTTTCTCCCCCCAACCAGCCCAAGCTATGCTGCTGGGCAGCAGTGCTGCTACGATGCCACTGGAGTGCAGGTCCTCACTGGAGACTCCCACGGGGGAAGCACACCTGATCGTGGGCATGACTGGGGGTCTCCTCCATATAAAAAGCCCCCCCGCATCCCCGGCTTTTCCCATTGGATCTATGATGTCCTCAGCTTCTACTACTGTTGCTTGTGGTCGGACAACTGCTCTTTCTACTTCAAACACCGTCCCTCCAGTGGCTGCAAGCAATACCACCCCCCTAGAGCAGGTAGGTAGGCTCCCGCCTCTGGTGACGTTCCAGAACGCAGAAGAAAGGGATGCTACATAAGACCATAAGGAAGAGCCTGCTGGATCAGACCAGAGTCCATCTAGTCCAGCACTCTGCTTCTCGCAGTGGCCCACCAGGTGCCTTTGGGAGCTCACCTGCAGGAGGTGAAAGCAATGGCCTTCTGCCACTGCTGCTGCTCCCCCCGAGCACCTGGTCTGCTAAGGCATTTGCCATCTCAGATCAAGGAGGATCAAGCCATAGCCATAGATTGACTTCTCCTCCATAAATCTGTCCAAGCCCCTTTTAAAGCTATCCTTTTTAAAGCTTCAAACTCTTTGTCAGCAGCAGAATGGTCTGTAGACTCCCATCTTAGGCAACGTGTATCTGGCTGTGCAGATTTTAGCATGGGAAGATTAATTAATGCATTAAAGACGCTTCCAATGTGTACTGAGACCCAGTCAATAGCTTACAATAGAAAATGACTTTAGTCCCACCACTGAAAACAAGGTAAGGCATCTGCTTTCTTTGTCAAGCCTTCATATGCTTGCCGTTGTATTCTGTGCTTGCCTTTAACAGCTTCTGCTTTTGGAGATCCTCACTTCATCACATTTGATGGTGCAATTTTCACATTTAATGGCCTTGGTGAATACACAGTGTTAGAGTCTGACCTGACTTCTCTGCGAGTGCAAGGGAGGACCCGCCAAGCATCGCTGAACGGTGAGGTTGCAGCACCTGCCTCCATTGCATTCGGCTTTCTGTAGGGTGTGGCAGTAGGAAGTACCTAGGAGGCCCTTATCAATATTAGGAAGTTACCTCTAAAGTCCAAAGTTAAGATTTAGGACCTAGGAGTGGTTAGAGCAGGGGTCTGCAACCTGCGGCTCTCCAGATGTTCATGGACTACAAATCCCACCAGCCCCTGCCAGCCAATTGGCCATGCTGGCAGGGGCTGATGGGATTTGTAGTCCAAGAACATCTGGAGAGCTGCAGGTTGCAGACCCCTGGGTTAGAGTATGATTCTCACTGCTCCTGAGAACTTTTATTGGCATCTTCACCAGTTTTGGGGATGAATTACCAACTTTTGGGAACAAATTATAGTGAAATGGAGAAACATGACCTTTCTCTGCTTCCTTTGTGTCTGTCTGCTACTGGCTTGCGGTGCTTGCGTCTTCAGCCCAGCGAGCTACGAAGTTCCTCTACGACTTCAGGGCAAGCTTGGCATGGGGCGGGGGTCGGTGGCAGAGGCCCCCAAGCAACAACCAGCTGAGACCCCCAAGCAACGACCAACCAAGGGTTTTTGAGCATCTGGATGGACCCAATTGGCGACAAAGGTCTCCAGACGGCAGTGTTTGAAATGGCAGCAGCAACAGCTGTGACGGCAACCCACTGGCAATGAGAGTGCCAAGGTGGGTTGTTTTCATCTGAGGTCAGAGGCTTCCAGATGGCAGTGGGGACTGGTGGTAGGGCCCCCCACAAAATGCTCAACAAACTCCCTCTTAGTAGCTGAGGCTGGGCAGGCCCCAGTAAGAACATGGTGGCGGCAGCAGTAGCGGTGGCAGCCCTTAGGCGGAGTGAGGACCGTTGGGCTGGTGATGAGAGAGCTAGTGACTGTCCAGCTGGTCGTAGAAGACAGAGGGCTGAGATTAGGCAGAGTGTGGATACAGGGGGACCGCCTTATTGCCATGGGCAGGGCAGTGGGTTCATCAGCCCAGCAGACATTCCTTATGGAGCAGTGACGTTTATTTTTCAAACGCTGAGGTCCACCTGGGGCAGAGTCTGGTGGGTGATGTGGATAACTAATGCTGCTGACTGTGAGAGGGTTGGCAAGGACAGTTATTAAAGGTCCTGTTCTCCTTTCTGGTGCCTCCTGAAGTCTGGGGTCACCTAAATTGACTGATTTATTTAGTTCCCGGGTGGTTCCTGGGGAGGTTAGTGCTAAGATAGGTTAGTTAGATGGTATTGTTTTTCCTCCCATTATGATGTTTAATATTTTAGGTAGTGAGTTGTTGTATTGCCAAAGTTTTCTGTAGAGTTAATGTTAGGTATAGATTGGTTATGAGTTAGGCTTAGTTTAATGACTTGATGTTGTATTTTAGGTTAGTCACTAGGTTAGGTTTCATTGTACTAACGCTGTTGTAAATTGTTTAGAGGGTTTAGTCTTGGGTCAGTATGTTTTTGTAGTTCTGGGAACAGAAGGGGGATGTTGCCACCTGTTGTTACTGTGATGGTATTGTTCTGTAGATCTAGCAGCATCACACATGCATGTTAAAAGGGTCTTTGATCTCTGAATGGGGAAACCAAAAGGCCATGGAAATTTACCCAGGACAGGAAGATGCCCAAATAAGGCACTTCAAAGGCTTTGGGTAACCGCATGGCAAGTTAGTCTTGGAGTCTAAAAGGACAAAGACTTCTATCATGGGCTAAGCTAAGAGGAGCACCTCTTGGTGGGAGGTCTCAACAGAACCATAAGAATGTATACAGCTGAGCAATCTCTGTAACTGCATTTATGTTTTATTTCTTTTATTTCTGTTTTTCAATAAATCTTTGAGAACTCAGTTGGCCTGGAGTCATTGGAAGGGAAAGAACCCTGTCCTGGGTAAATTTCCATGGCCATTTAGTTTCCCCATTCAGAGATCAAAGACCCTTTTAACATGCATGTGTGATGCTGCTAGATCTACAGCACAATTCCATCACAGTTACTTATGTTGCTTATTTGTGATGCTGTGATTATTGATGCTTTGATGCTATGATTATTTGTGATGCTATACTACAGGGTGTGCTTGAGGGAACGGTTGGGTGTGGCCTCATCCCACTTGGACCTTAACAGCTGCATACCAGAGAAGTCAACAAAACTGACAGCAATTGTGCAGACATTTATTTGTTATGCTTTGAAGTTTTTTTTTTAATTGAGAATGTTTTGGCGATGAATAGCATAAAGATAGCATAAAGATAGTTATTTTGCAATCAGCGTAGCCATTTCCAAACATTACACAGCTGTAGCCTGAATGTCTGGAGACATGACTGGGTGGTTCTTGGGCCACCCAGTCCCCTGTGCAGAAAACCGCTGGTTGGGCAGCTGTGGCAGCGGGTGAGGTGAGTGGGGAGCCCTGAGGCAGAGCCAGGAGGCCACATGGAACTTGGCCGTGAAGCAGAAACTGAGTCCCTGATATTTCAGGGCTTTCTAAGTAACACAGAGAATGGCGTGTGCAGAATTATCACTCACTTGCTGGCATGGGAGCCACCCACTGTATGTCTCTGGAAGTAGTCAGCAGAAGGGCTGTTGTGTTTGGGTGTGCTTTCAGGTGCAAAAATGCAGATTTCACAGGTGTGTATTAGACAGCGTTTGTGACATCCGTGGTGACAGCTGTCACTGAAGCACAACCAGTGCATATGGCACTTGGCAGCTGAACAATGGGACAGTTTCTTTTTCTGAAGAGCTCCCAGGCTAACATTTGAATTGGTAGAGTGTGGGATGGGGGAGAATGATAGGGCAGTCGGGGCAGCAGGCCTTTGGCCAACTACCCATTATCTGTAACATCAGATTTCAAAAGAAATAGCTTCACAAAAATGAGAGGAATAGTTAAAAGAAGGCTTAAAGGAAAACACACAAGAGTCAGATCCCAACAGGATGCTTGGAAGCTATTTGGAAGCTATTTAAAACCACACTATGGCCCCTTCCGCACACGCAGAACAATGCACATTCAATCCACTTCCAATGCACTTTGCAGCTGTCCAGAATAGCAAAATCCACTTGCAAACAATTGTGACAGTGGATTGAAAGTGTGTTATTCTGCATGTGCGGAAGGGGCCTAAGTGGAGCCCAGGTAAAATGCGTTCTCTAGCTGAGGAAAGCTACGGCCAAGCGAAAATAATGCTTCTACAGTTAACAACACAAGTTAGGGATACTATAAAATATTAAGAGGCTTCTTTTAAAACTAGAAAGTCTGTCCAAATGAATGGAACAGAAGGTAAAAGAAATGCTAGTCAATAATTAGCCATGCAGGGATTGGGGGGGGGGGGAAGGAAGTGTGGCCAAGTAACATTCGTGACTGCAATCGACATTAAAACAAAAGAATCACAGATAGTGCAATTCTTGAAAAACCTGGGTTGGGGGTGGGTGGGAAGCGCAGAGTGGACTCAGGAGCAGGATCCATGTGAATTTCTCCCCCCGCACGGGTTTTATACAGAGATTAGCCCGCATTTATTGGCCCTGTGGGAGGGGCCTGAATCCTGCCCCTTCAGCAGTCTTACACGGGGGATAACGTAACCTATGATATTCAGACGGGCTTTGCTAACGTGATTTGGAAAAGGTTGATTCTCTATCCCATATGATATTGGAATGCCCTCTCTATAACTTTGCATCACAGTTTATGGATTGCCCCTATTTTAACTAAATCACCTTTTACTGCAGTAAAGATAACATAGTCCCCTATTTGTTTGTGGATGGAGACCCAAGGATTATATTGGCCAAGTATCTCTCCACCATATTTTCCTTAAAGAAAGGCTGCTGTAGATCATTAGATCAAAGGAACTTGGAAGAAAGGAAAGAAAAAGAGAGATGAGATTTTAGGCCTCCTGGGAACATTAAAACCAATAAGTCTCCACGTCCTGCTAGCACACCCCCAAGAGACGTGAGACACTTGATCTACGAACCTGGAAATGTAGCCCATCACTAAATTCAGCTGCTGTACCAGAAAACTGGAGAGTAACAAATGTGACACTGGGTTTTTTTAAAGAGGTTCCAGAGGGAAACCAGGAGATTACACGGCAATTAGCCTAACGTCTGTGCCTGTCAAATTAGTAGAAACGGTGAACAAATAGGGAATTATGAGGCACTCAGAGGAGCAAAGCCTGTTGAGGGAAAAACAGCCTGACTTTTGCAAAATGCAGTCCTGCCTCACCAACCTTTTGGAGTTCTTTGGGAAACTGAACAAATGTGTAGATAGGAATGACCTGGTAGACATTATACACTTGGACTTTCAAAAGGCTTCTGACAAACTATCTCAGCAAGACTCCAAAGCAGACAGCTGTTGTGGGATAAAAGGACGGGCTCTCCTAAGCAGGGGCGGAGCGAGGGGAAACTGAGCCCAGGATATGCGCATGCCCTGTGTTCCTGCTGCAGCAGCACCCACCCCCACCCTGCGCCGGAACACCCAAGGAACACTTCCACCATGCCCCTGCACCGGGGCATGCCCAGGGCATTGCGCACCCCCACCCTGTGGCCACTACACCACTGCTCTTAAGGATTAAAAATCAGTGAAGTGACAGAAACCATTGAGAAAAGTATGAGCTACAGTGGTCTTTGTGAATGTCTTGTAGGGATACAGTTCAAAGTGACCGGCTTCTCTGCTGTTGCTGTGCAGGAGAACAACTCAGATGTGGTTGAGATGCGGATTCCTGACCATTCCAGCCAGCTGGAGGTGCTGTTGAACCACAAGGCTCTCAACTTCTCCGAGCAAACATGGATGGACCCAAAAGGTAAAGCAGGCGAAAGGCGGCAGCCGCAAATAGATCAGCAAAAGCTGCAGAAGCAAAACGGCAGCAACACAGAGCGAGTAAAGAAGCTTAAGCCTAGCAGGACTACCTGTGGGGCCAGAGGAAAGAGTCTGGGGCTCGGGTGCAGAAGGGGCCACCTCAAAGCCCTCTTGGACCACTAGGCAAGCTGTCTGAGTGGTCTTGGGTAAAAATCACCCCATGGTGAAAATCAACCAGATATCATCTAGAAGAAGAGTTGGTTTTTAATACTCTGTTTTCCTCTACCTTTAAGCACCCCAAAGCAAATCACAATCGCCTTTCCTTCCCCTCCCCACACCTAGGGAGGTAGATGGGGCTGAGGGAGTTTCAAGAGAACTCTGGCTGGCCCCCAGTCACCCAGCAGGCTTCATGTGGAGGAGAGGGGAATTGAACCCAGTTCTCCAGATTAGAGTCTGCCGTTCTTAACCACTACACCACATTGGCTCTCAGTATGCACATGTTACTAGTATGCAAATATGAGGACAGTAACATCCAGTGACTGGAGGAGCTCAGTTGTAGTTCTGGGATATCTCCATTCGGCCTGGCTGCTTTCGACTGATCCTCAGCAGCCGCAGCCCAATGACAGCCAGTTCGGTATATCAGTTAAAGCTTCAGAAATGGAGGCGCTGGTAGTGGCCCTTCGTTCGGCACAGGCTTGCTTGCTTGCTTGCTTGCTTGCTTGCTTGCTTGCTTGCTTGCTTGCTTGCTTGCTTGCTTGCTTGCTTGCTTGCTTGCTTGCTTGCTTGCTTGCTTGCTTGTTTGTTTGTTTGTTTGTTTGTTTGTTTGTTTGTTTGTTTATCTGATTTAATATACCACCCTATCCCCGAAGCTTATAGAGCTTAGCTAGAATTCTTGCCGGAAGTTGTGATTGGACAGCCGGATAGGTTATCTAAAGCAAAGAAACCTCCCAACTGGTTATTATGTAAAACAATTTTTAAAATTTAACTTTGACTATTGAGGAGCGTTACAAAAATCAGTCATAGTTTTAAATTAAGTGTGGCCAACAGCACCTATTTGCATTTTGGAAGAGAAAATGGAAAACTCTTCAATGTCCATTATCGTTGGAACAGCTTGGAGGGGGAATTGTAATAGTGATATGTTTTATTGCATGCCCCATAATTCTGCCCCGCATGATTCTGCTCTCTGTCACAGGTCTCTTCCTCTATGCTGTCCCTGGGATGAGTGCTACAGTGATGTTCTCCTCTGGAGTAGGAGTAGAAGTGAAAGGAAGTGGACAGCTGCTGAGCATGACCCTTTTGCTGCCAGAGAGGTTCCTGAATCATACGCAGGGCCTCTTTGGAGTCATGAATGACAACCCGCAGGATGATTTCACCCTTCGCAATGGAACAGTCCTTCCCAGCAGCAGCCCCCCTGAGCAGCTGTTGGCCTTTGGAGCAGATTGTGAGTGAGAACCAGGCCTGCTAACGTCTTCTTGCTCCCACACAGCAACAGGTGTCTGAGGAGAAGTGCAAAGAGACCAGCACGGAGGTTTGGAGTGACTTCCTGATTCAACAAGGGGCCACCACTCTATTTCCCCCAAACATGCAGCCTTGCAGGGAAGCAGGAAATCTTTGTTCTGAGGAGATGCACATCCAGGAAGGTGACTGTCACCGGCTTCAGCCCCATACCTGTGTCAGTTCTGTCTCTCACATGCCCTCTTCTTCCATGCCACAAAGTGGGTCTGCCTATGAATTCCCAGAATTTCTGAACCCTGAAACAAAGCAAGACGCGGTGACTGCAGTGCCTTAGCTCAGTAGTTGTGTCATTCTCACCAAAAGCAGAAGAGGCCTCCCTGTGGCCCCTGCACAGCCCACCCCCTTACCTTCCTCTAAAAATCCCTCTCTGCGCACACTCAGCTGTCTAGGAAGGCGGAAGGTTGCATTAGTTTCCGCTGACTCAGACAGCAGAGGCTTCAGCTGGCAAAAGGACATTTTACTCCTACCCTGTTTCCCCGAAAATAAGACATTCTCTGAGAATAAGACGTAGTAGAGGTTTTGCTGAAGTGCTAAATATAAAGCATCCCCTGAAAGTAAGACGTAACAAAGTTTTTGTTTGGAAGCACGCCCGTCGACCAGAGCATGCAGCTGTGGAGCGGAAAAATAAGGCATCCCCTGAAAATAAGACGTGGCACATCTTTGGGACACTGTCTTATTTTCGGGGAAACACGGAATGATGTTCCTGCTCTGGCATCTTTCGGGCTGCTCTTCTCTCAGGGGCAGGTGGACCCATCCTGGCTGGCTGGTTGGTTGGTTGGTTGGTTGATTTCTGCTACATCTTCATTTGGAAGTGCTCAATAAATGTTTTGTGATGTGTTGTTCTTATGGAATTTTGAAGGTCATTATTTCTTGTATATTTACAAGAATATTCTGACAATGGCAGGAGAAAGGCAGGGCTACGTATATCTTAAATAAAGTTCTGAGAGTCATATTTGTGGTCCTCAGGGAGCAATCTCTGCACACTTATGCCTCTGTGAATACAAGCAGGGGTACAAACAGGAAATGGTGCCTTTGGAGCTCTCTGGTGCTCCCCCACACCACGCCCACCGCTCTCCTTTGGAGTCACCAGTCCTCTTTTCTTTTTTTTGCAGGGGCTGTTAGCAACACAACGTCACTTTTTACATATGACACACCATACTTGTTGCACAACTTCTTCTATGGCCCAAAGCACAATGCCTCCTTTGTGCCGGTGTTTTCTCCCCCCGAGGACCCAACAGACCCCCTGGGAAAGGAGGCGGCCTTGCTCTGCCAGTCGGACCCTTTCTGCAGGTTTGACGTCCTGTCGACCAGAGACCTTCGTGTGGGAAACAGCACTAAACGGTCGCATCAGAACTACAAGCGCCTGAAGGAGGATCTGCAGCCCGGTGAGTGGAGCCCCCGACTGACTGCGGAGTCACAGAAGGTTTCCAGGAGGGGCGGGGAGTGTTCGAGGAGAAAGTCTTCCGACAGAGGTACTGAGCAGAGGAAACAGAACAGAGAAAATCTCTTTGGTGGCTGCGATCAGTTGGCCCTTGAGAAACCTGGCAAGACAATCTCAAGAGAAGGAGCCCTTTTCCCAGGCCCAGGAGATCCTCACTGGGAAGAGGACCCCAATGGTTAGTGCTGGCTAGGCCACTCACCAAGGCGCTAGAGCAGGGGTCGGCAACCTTTACCAACCAAGGAGCCATTTAGGCCCGTTTTCCTGGGCCCCGAAGATCTACCGAGCCAGAGAGGCGGCTCCGCACAGAGCACCTCCAGTTCGGCCCCTCCACTCACCTTTCCTTCCAGAGCTGGGAGGCGGAGGTGCCGGGCAGGGAAACCCCCTCTGCCCGACGGAGCAGGCAGCCGCATGCTCCGTGGGGTTGAGGGGGGATGGCGGCTGCAGCCTGCCCGGTGCCGCCACCTCTCGCACTGCGGGAGGCAGTGGGGCTGGGCAGGGAAACCCCCTCTGCCCACCTGCTCCATGGGGCAGAGAGGGGGGTGGCATCTGCGGCCTGCCCGGTGCCGCCACCTCTCGCGCTGCAGGAGGCAGCAACACCAGGCAAGGAAACCTCCTCTGCCCGACGGAGCAGACAGTTGGGGTCGGAGGGCAGCATGGGCGTGTCCCTCCAAGCCCTCCAGAGTAGCGCTGGAAGGAGAGGTGAGTGGAGGAGACATAAAAAGCGGCGCCCCCACACATGGAGCCGCCTTCGGTTCGGCCCCTCCACTCACCTTTCCTTCCAACGCTGCTCTGGAGGGCTTGGAGGGACACGCCCACGCTGCCCTCCCACCTCCAGGCCACTCGGAGCCGCAGTATAAGGCTGAAAGAGCCGCATGCGGCTCCGGAGCCGTGGGTTGCAGACCACTGCGCTAGGGGCTGCTCCGTTCTCTCCAGCAATGCCAGGGATCATGTCAAAGCCCCGGGCACGTGGCCTCCCCTCAGGACTGGCTTTGCAGAGTCGGAGCTGGGACAGGCACCTGGTTGACGTGGCTTCTGAGCTGTCAGAGAGTCTTCCCTTCTGAGAGCCCCGTTGCTGAGAAGGGAGGGGGCAGCATAAGGACCGTGCCCCGCTGCCGTCACGAGGCTAGTAGTCCCTGGGGCACTCAGGGGCTGCACACAGAGTCCCTCTGCCATTATTTCTGACATTGTGGGTTAAAATCAATATTGGGTGTGCTGAGGCCCGTCAGCAATTGTGTGAGTAGGAGCCCTCTTGTGGCCCCGGCTGAAGTCCAGGTTGGCGAGTGGTGCCAGGGCCGCCCCAGCTGCAGAGCGACTGGAGAGGGTTGTGGTCAGCAGTCCTGAGCTCCGTTCTGAGGCTCCTCCCCTTGCGAAGCTGACCAATGGTGGGTGCTGCAGATTTGCCCCACTAGCCCATCTAGGCAGTCAGGTCTCAAAAGAGGAGGAGGAGGAGGAGGAGTTTGGATTTATATCCCCCCTTTCTCTCCTGCAGGAGACTCAAAGAGGTTTACAATCTCCTTGCCCTTCCCCCCTCACAACAAACACCCTGCGAGGTGGGTGGGGCTGAGAGAGCTCCGAGAAGCTGTGACTAGCCCAAGGTCACCCAGCTGGCGTGTGTGGGAGTGCCCAGGCTAATCTGAATTCCCCAGATAAGGCTCCACAGCTCAGGTGGCAGAGCTGGGAATCAAACCCGGTTCCTCCAGATTAGATACACGAGCTCTTAACGTCCTACGCCACTGCTGCTCCTCAGTTGTGATCCTCCTCAGTTGTGATCCTCAGTTCCCAGGAAGGGGGGAACAGGATTGTTCACAACAACTTCTCCTGCCCTCTTGAGTCACAAGCGTCTTGACCAAAACACAGTTTTCTTTCTCCTCTTTCAGTGGTTTCCTGTGATTGGCTGGCAGTCCCCGCAAAAGGCACGAAAAACAGCACAAACTATTTAGCAGGCTCAGTCATCCGATTCGGTTGCCAGCCTGACTACATCCTCACCGGAGCAGCAGAAAGGACGTGCCAGAGCAACGGGAAGTGGTCAGGGGCTCAGACCGTTTGCTTGCCAGGCACAGGTGAGGCGCTCTGCCACTCGTTCTGCTGCCCCACCACTCTGGGCACGTCAGCAAAAGATCCTGTGCTAAGTGCCACTGGGAACCCTCGATGCCACACAAACGTGCTCTTTGAATTCCAAATATGATAACAGAAAGGGGGAGGGAATGGAGGCCGACATACAAGTGGTCCGCATGGAGTGCTGTAGGAGTTGGGTTAATTGACTGAACACAGTTGGCTGGGCAGGGCAGAACAGCCGGCTGCAGGGAAAGAGGGAAGACTCCTTTGGACTCTGGATGCCTGTGGTGGCTTTTCCGGGGGGCCTCTGCCCCCCCCCCCCGTGAAGCACATGCCTCTGCCCCCACCTGAATCAGACCAGTGATCCACCCAGCCAGTCCTGTCTATTCAGGCGGGGGCTCTCCAGGGTCTCGGGCTGGGCTGGGGCTTTCCCCTCCACCCTTTCACTGGAGGTGCCAGGAATTAAAGCGGTGGGCAAAGCAAAGGCTCCTCCTGAGCCACCAGCCCCCTTTTCACCCCCATCAAAGGCCTTTGGGGTTCCATTGGACATCTCTGGCTGCCGGCCAGCACGGAACATCCTTTGCCATGTTGTTAGCCACCCACCAAATGCAGAAAGATCCTCCTGGAACTTTTCACTTTGCAGCATCCTGAATCATCATCATCATCATCATCACACACACAGCTGTTTCTCAAGCATGGCCCCCATGTGCAGATATGTGGGGAGGGGGTACCTGCACTGTGGCTGGGGACGGTGGGGCAGGGGTGCAGCTGAACAGCCTCCTAAACAGTGTGCTGCTCTGTGCCCAGCCCTCGGAGGGAAAGAAAAGAGCCGACGGTGGCGCAGGAGCGCAGGCGGGGAGGGGGCGGGGCTGTGGCCAGTGCTGGGAATTCAAATCATTTAACAACTGATTGTTTACAAGCACCATTTTCACAACCGTTTCTGCCGAAGTGGTGCGATCCTGCTGGATCCCCCCACTGGCTGTGGCCACGATTGACAGATACACAAACATCCAGCGCAGGGGTAGAGAAATGAAGGATGAGCAAGATGGCAGAACCCAGCCAGGGAGGTGGAAGGGCCCGGTTCAGCAAAGGAGGGCAGATTCAGCCCATGCCTCCACAGAGGGGGAGTGGCCCCCCGGGGCCAGGAGGCCGGCCCATCGCTGGAGGACTGCAGAGGGGCGGAGGCCCACTGGAAGGGTGTCAGTGGTGACCTCCGGGCCTTGAGGAAAGGCCTGCTGGTGAAGAAGGCAACCCCTCTGGACAGGCAGGGGTGGAGCTGCCACTGTGAGGTGGGGCCATCCACCCCAGGGACCTGCAGAGAACGGGGCAGGCTGTCCAACAGCCCCTTCATCTGCGCCTGCCCCTTTGCAGCACCCAGGCGTGGCGAGCAAAGCCTCAAGGCGGCCAGAGGCCCTCGACACAGTGACTCTCCGTCCAGCAATCCACCCACGAGCTGCCCTGCAGCCACTCAAGCCGCCCCTCCAGCTGCTCCCCCTGCTCGTCAGGGGATGGAAGACCACCCCCCTCCCACACTGTGCCCCGGCGCTGGTATTCGTGCCCTGCACAGGCCCAGCTGCCCCTTGCATCAGTGCCAGCAGCAGGGTTATGCCATCTCGACAGCACTTTTACGCCACCATCACCCTGCTTGGGATTCTGCTATGAATCTGCAGATTGGGGCACACTTGTGTTAAGCAGACTTTTCTGCAAAGTTAGGTGATCACCCCCACCCCCACCCCCAGGCTTGCAGAAAAATCTGAATTTGAAAAAATACACTGGGAGTTTTAAATTTTCCCCAATTAAAATTGTGTACTCTGTGCATGCTCTTTCCTACCTTGGCTGTTGGCAGCTGTGGTGGATCCCAGTAGCTGACTAAATCTTGCATCCCTATTCTGCCCTGGAAACTCTCCGAGTGACCTTGGCCACTTACACATCCCCACCAGCCTAACTTCACATGGGCCCCTCACAAGGGAAAGCAAGAGTGGGCCCTTGCCAAGTTCCACATGGGGTAAGGCAAAGGGTGGCGCCAAGCCAAGCCCCACGCGAGGTGAGACAGACGTGGCGCCCAGCCCAGCCTTGCACAGGGAGGGAGGGAGACAGTCCACTCTTGGCCATTTGCCCACAGCAACGAGACGCTGGCCCTGAACAAGCACAGCTATCTCAAGTGGTCTAGATATAGATGTGGACAGGACCATTCCACATTAGGTGCAGTCTGATCTTGAACGTTTCTGTGCCAGTGCTGAACACACACAAACCATTTCTTCACAAACTATACAAACGTGCCATCTTCCATGAGATCAAGAAACCTTCTCTCTACAGCATGACTGGAGCACATGTTTGATCAGCCAATATTAAGGCAGCTGAAAGTACCCCGTAGTGCCACATTTTCCTGTTAAGTTGCTTCCCTTGTTCCCCACCCCTTATCTCAGGGTCAGCCGTCTTGGCTTTGATCAGACCGCCCAACTCTTCAGTGACCCCGACGGCCGAGTATTTATGCTCACACTGATTTTGTGGAGCAGTTTGTTCCCCAGTATGAGCACGTGCCTATTTTTCATTTGTATAATTTGCTGCTTGTGTTCGTTATTAAGTGATAATTATATTTTATTATGCTAGGTAAGAGGTGTTGAATGTACTTATTATCTTTACATTCTTTCGTCATGAAACTCCACAGCAGCACAGGTGGGCGGCTGCCTCCAGCCGGTCTCCCTTGGACCAGTTCCAAACTTGGCTAGCTTATAAATGATGTATATTCTTATTTTAAAAGTATACTAATCAGCTATATAAGTAGAATGGCAAGAAACCATCTTTTCTGGTTTGTGATCATTAATCCTATACTTTGTGGCGTTTTCCACCATTGCTTTTCTTTCAAGATCAATCAGATGGACCAGCTCACCCTGGAGGTCCTTTCCAGTTCTATGATTCAATGAAGACTTGCCAGGGATGCTCTAGGCTGGCTTGTCTGGCCCCTTCCAACTCTGTGGTTCTACCCAAACCTGCAAATCCTGCTCCCTCCAAGCTGCAAGCTGCCAACCACAGTCCAGCTTGTGGGATCCCATTGGCCAGCCTCTCACCCCCAGCAATGCAGGCTGTGAAGCAGACAGAGGCAGACTCTGCTGACTTTCCCCTCTCCTTTTCCCTTTGCAGGAGCCAGGCAACAGCCCGCCTTGGGCGCCCTTCTTGGACTCCTTGGCCTCGGGAGTCTGGTGTGCTGCATTTTCTAACCTTACCATCACACGAAGAGTACGAGAGGTATTGTTTGCCTCTCTGGAGCCATGGAATAAGTCCTTTTGAGAATACAGTTTGGCTGCCAAACCTCGGTTTCAGAAGGGGCAACACAGAGGAAGCCTGTCAGCTGACCCACTCAGTCACCCTGCTTCCGTTTTATTCCTCTGATAAAACCTGCTCCAGTCTGGGAGATTCATGCTGCAGTAAAAGGCTTCTGTCTTTAAGATGTCACTGAACTCTTGGCTGTTTTTGTTGCTACGGATCAAAGTGTGTTTTAGCTGCAGCAGACTGTTCTGCAAACAAAGACCTTTCTGGGTGAATGAAGACTGCCAGGTGACCACAAAGGGGAGCCCCGGGCAGTCCTCCCCCTCCCTCTCTCTGCAGCACCCAAGGGCGACCCGGCCCCTCACTGAGGCCTGGCCTGCGGGCACGCCGGGCTCCGCCTGTGATGAACGAGAAATAGGCTTTCTACTAGGAATGAGGAGATGAGTCCTAAGGAGGGATGCTTGTCTCCGATGGCTCCATTCAGCACACTCACACAAAGGAGCTGAGCTATGATTCAAACATGCAGAGGAGGGTCTGAGGCTGAAAGCCCCCGAACACCTCAGGAATTCTGGGAAACGAAGGCCCTCACCACACATTAGATTCTCACAACTATTTTGATGTAAGCCCCCCCCCCCCCGCTCTCTATTGTTGCTTCCCACCCTCCCACCCCTTTGGATTCAACTTCTAACCCGCCACTCTGGTGAATGCAGGGAATGCCCTGCTGGGTCAGATCTCCCCCCGATTCACCCAGTGGCCAACCGTGCTGGAAGGTGGGAAAACAAGGCACAGAGGCCGAGGCCTCCCTGCTCCTCAGGGCTGACTGTGCTCTGGACGTGGGCAGGAGGAAGGGCAAAGCTCTTCTTCCTCCAAGCCGGAGCCTCCTTCTGCACTCACTCCAGCCAGGGCTCAGGACAGGAGGCTTTCCCCTGTGCTCCCAGGGGCTGCACAGAGAAAGGAAGAGGGGGGGACAGTTTCCAGCTCCCAACAAGATCTTCCAGAGGCAGAAGCGCAGCCCCCCCCCCCCCTCTCTCTGTGCCGTGTTGTCAGGAAGGGATGCGTAGCTATGGCCCAACTCAGGACCTATTCGCCTTGGGAAAGGGCTGGTGGAGCGCAGCTGCTGCCAGACCCTTTGCCCGAGGCTGGAGGAAAGGGCCCCCCGGGCAGTGCTGGGGCTCAACCTCTTTCTTATGGGGTTCAAGGCAGCTGACTTTATGGAGCAGAGCCGGGTCAAGTGGGCAGGGGACACAATCCCAAAGGCGAGTGCAAAGACAGGTGCAAAAGGGAGGGACTTGGGTGCTGTGGGAAGAATTGGGGAGAGTTATGGGGATACAAACCCACCCCAAAAGGAACAAGATTAGGGCACAGTGCCTGTGGCTCTTGATGTCGGGGGAGTCATGCCTACCATTCGAGTAATAAACACTTGACTGGACCGTACACTTAAATGGCCATGGCTGGAGCGAGAACGGCAGTGTTGACATGTAGGGTCCGTAATGCCAGGTGTCCAGAAAGTCAAGCCCTCTCAATGGGCATTTACAACCCTGCCTCTCACTCTTCCTCTGTCTCTCTGGCCTGGAAGCTCTTCCTTCAGACCAGGGACTGGCTAGATTTTGCCTCCATGAGTAGCAAAGATCTACACCCCTCACACTGAAAAGCCCAGCATTTAAGGTGGTTCTTGTAGTAATCAAATGACATTTCTCTTGCTGACTGCAGAAGATCGAAGAGGCTGGGTTTTGCACGTCAGGGCAAGCAAGGCCACGGCATCTCTGCTCATGCGTTGTGGGGGCCTCGGTCTGTGTGGTCACCCCCTCTCAGCAAAGGTGTGCCAAAGGGAGAAAGGTGTGGAGGGATGGGAGGGTTAGGGTTAAGACTGCATTTGCTACCAGTTAGGAGTGACCATTCTTCCCTGGGGCTTGCCTGCTACATCAGAAGCACGGTTTACTGCCTCCACGATGCCTTTCAGACATTAGCAGCTGTGTCCAAGAACTTGGATGTCCCACCATGATAGGACCAGAAAGCCGACTTTTCCTGAGAATGACATCTACGTACTTGCAAGCATTACGCTATTATATTTCACCAGTTTAAGGAAATAAATAACCGCAATAGCATTGCTGAGAAGAAACTTGATGACTTCAAAACAAACAAAAATCTGTAATTCCATTAGTAGCCGAAACTGTAATAATACTGTGGAGTATAATTTTGTGTATTATAATTGTAGACTGCAGAAAGGGGAAAGGCCAAAGCAAACCAGGGAATCAATGGCAGGAAGTTTAGCAGGATGCAGCCCATGAAACCTCCTTGCTGGTGGGCAAGAGGAACCGTGCGGGGGTGGGCAAATCAGGAGAGACATCATGTGACCAGGTTGCCACCAGCATGCCAGAAGGCCACTGCTACAAAACCCATACAAAGTAGGGCTAGAAGGAGATGGTACGTTGTGGCTGCAGGTGGGGGGAAATGCTCTTAGCAACTGTTACAAAAACTCTGCATCCCGCTTGGACTAATTCTGAATCCTCTGGTGACCCATCACTGGCAGAGAACTGCTGCTCTACAGGAGGGGCTACTGGCAGTCAGTGGCTCAGATCCTTCTCCTCCTCAGCAGTTTTCCATGCCAGGATTGTGCCCAGCCATGCCCTGCCCAGCGCCCACAGAGGCAGCAGCTGCTGCAGCCATTGTGATGCCGAGGGAGAAAAGGGGAACCAAAGCTTCGCCAGCTGCTCCAGAAAGTCTTCCTGCTCAAACCCTCCCCCCCTTCATGCACCTGGTTTTGGTTCCAGGGAGGCCCCTTCCACTATTTAAGATATCCAGCAGCTCCTGCCCCACACAGCCCACAGCCCAGGTGCCCGCCCCACCTCCCACCTCCACACTTCCTTGCCTAATGACCAAAAAGACCCAGTTGACACACCCCTGGAGAGTTCATCCTGGCCTCCGCACGGGCCTCCTTCTCTGCAGTGTGGCGCCCAAATGACACGAAGAGATGGTGATGTTCGTTGTTCTAGTTTAAGCCCTATTTATTCTACTGCTCCTCCAAACCATTGTGTGTGGGGGGGCATACATGGTAAAGTGGTGCTAGTTCACGTCACACTTTGGATGGTGTGCGAATCCACCTGCCTTCAACATGCTTTTGTGCTGCTTGCATAAGAGGGAAAGAACCGTCATTTTCACCCCCAAACACTACCCTCCGGCTGGAGGCAGCACAATAAGTGGTCAAAGGCCTTCTTCTGTGGCATCTGCACAAGGAGATCTTATTGGCATCGAGGATATTGCGGCCACGGGAGCCATTCCCTGTGGACTGCCACATGAGAACGCATGGAAACTGCCCCTCGCCCCGCCCCAGCAGCGGCTTTGCCCAAGAAGGTGCCCCATCAGATACAAAGGAACAAAGTGTTTATTGTTCAAAAGCTTTTCTACAAATCACGCAGCACCATACAACAAAGACACGGAAAGATGGCACGTGACCCCCCCCCCTCCTCCCCTGCCACTGGCCACAGAGGCTCCATCCGCAGGGGATCAGACAGACACACAACCCAAGAGGAACAAAAGGACCCCTGCCCTGTAACGGGCGTTGCTCTTCCAAAGCTCCAGCCTGTTTGGGGGGGGGGGGGTCGGAGCCTGACTGCAACCTCACACAGAAGTGCTGGTAGGAGACATTGGCGCATGTGCACGTATGAGTGGGGGGGGGGTCAGGGAAAGGGGCCGCATTCCTTCCCGCCCCTTCTAGCCACCTTCACTGGCTTCCGCGGCCAGCCTGCATCCACTGTGGTGCCTGGGAAGCCGGCTGCTGCAGCTCAGAGGCCTTGCCGTTTCTGGCCCAGGTGAGAGGATAATGGCAGCATGGCCACTGCTCTTCCCACACCGGGGGCGGGGGGGGGCGGGCAAGACTGAACGGCAGAGCATCTCCTTGGCATGCAGAAAGCCCCACGCTCAACCCCGGCCTTTCCAGGTAAAAGGACTGCTGGGTAGGAGCTGGTATGAGAGACAGCTGCTTGGGCCCCTGATGGATTACTGCTGCTCAGAGCAGACAACACTGACGTGGGCAGAGCACGGGTCTGACTCAGTAGCTGGCCACGTCCTCTTTGTGTGTGTGTGTGTGTATGGGTAACACATTTGTTTCACAGCCATGGCAGTCCAATGAACCAGAAAGTAAACGGAGGGAGGGGCCACGGGGCAGTGGAAGACATCTGTCTGGCAGGCAGAGAGTCCCAGATCCAACCCCAGTGGCACCTCCAGTTGAAGAGATCGGGGGGGGGATCTGAAAGTCCTCTCTGCCGGAAACCCTGGAGAGCCACTGAAGCCAGAGCCAGTGAGACTCGATGGACTGATCCAGGCGAAGGCAGAGTCACGGGGCCGCCTGGCAGCGAGGCTGGAAGACTTCCTTTGGCAAGAAGGGAGTTGGGGAGTCAGCCACCACCCTCCACTCAGCCCCGGGCCCAATGACAGGTCGACAGGCAGCCCAGTCTTCAAAGGCAGGGTCCAGGCTGCCATTTGCAGGAGAAAACACGTGGGAGGGCCAGGGGAACACAACCCTTTCCTAGCTTGCTGCTTTCCCACTGCAGTTTCTGCCTGCTGCATGGTTGCCCCCACACTCATCTGTTTGATGACTGCCACAGCACAACCGACTGCAGCAGAGATGCTTCGACCGAGGGCGCAGGGCTCCACGCCTCCCTTCCTCTCTAAGCCCTGTTAGCTTTGTTTACAAGAAGGCGCAGAGGTGCCTGCATTGGCTCCAGCCCCTGCTTTCTTGCATCCGAAGCTCCAGAACGGTGGTGGTGGTGGTGGTGGTGTGGCTGCCTCCTCTGCGAGTTCTCCATGCCTGCCAGGTGGCTGCATTCTCCTGAGGCTGCCATTCAACCGCAATGGTGGTAAACGGAGCTCGCTCTGTCAGGTCCTCTCGTGCCACTCGCTGGACCAGCACCCGCCAACTGTTGCCCAGAGGCCTGGCCATGACCTTGGACTGCTG
Source organism: Sphaerodactylus townsendi (assembly GCF_021028975.2). Classification (NCBI taxonomy): domain Eukaryota; kingdom Metazoa; phylum Chordata; class Lepidosauria; order Squamata; family Sphaerodactylidae; genus Sphaerodactylus; species Sphaerodactylus townsendi. Next base: position 78,884,153 of record NC_059435.1, on the reverse strand, counting down.
AGATGACTCAGGCACAGGCTACTTTTCTATTCTTGGACCAAGCAGCAGCCCTCATGTTGCCCTTTACAGCTGTGCTGCTCTCTCACACACAGAGAGAGCGGTCTATGCTGCAACCACTTGGTTACCCTTCCAGATCAGACTGTGCTACGAAGGCTAGTGGCACTTCGAGGACTGGCTGTTGCCGGGCACCCCTTGATCTCCTGCTCTCATTCGTGGCTTCCCCATTCAGGGCACATCTGAGCTGCCTCCACCCCCACCCCCAACACATGCTAACTCCAGAGCTGCTCCCTTGTGGAGTTTCCTCTCCAGCCAGGCCCTCCTCCAACGATGCACAGGGGAGGGGCTGTGGTTCAGTGGATCAGCCTCCACGCGGCCTGTAGAAGAATCCCAGGATCTCCAGGTAACAATGACTGGGGAATCCAGGGGATGCCCAAGACCCACCTGAGACCCCCAGACAGCCACTGAGGCTCAGGAGACAGCACTGACCTTGACCAGAAGAGCGGAGGGCGGCAGCCACACGCACAGCGTTCACTTCCTTGCACTTTGACACAAAGTATATCTGTTTACGCTCACAACCATCCGAAGACCAGAGGAGGACAGCACATTTTTTTCCAGCAGCAACTGAAGAGCAGCCTGGATTTCTGTGTCAGCCACAGGAGTGCCACCCTCTGCTTTGGAGATGCGCAGGGAGAAACACGCGTTGGGCTGGGGAAAGCGCCACCCTGCAGGCTCCCTCTGTGCCGCCTTCCACAGGCTCCACCCCACGGGCACCAGCGTTACTCCACCCCTTGTACAAGAGGAGGAGCATTTCTCCCTCTTCCTCTTCCACAAAGGGCGAGCTCCCCTGCGGCTTCGGCTTGGCCACTCTGACTTTGGACCAGGGGCAAGATGCATTTTCAGCAATGGAACGTGGTGTGTGGGCTTTTCCTGCACTAAAGAGGGCCACTGGGTGTTCCCACGACTGCACAACTTCTCTCCTCTCTGGACTGTCTCTCTAGAGCAGGGGTCTGCAACCTGTGGCTCTCCAGATGTTCATGGACTACAATTCCCATCAGCCCTGCCAGCATGGCCAATTGACCATGCTGGTGGGGCTGATGGGATTTGTAGTCCATGAACATCTGGAGAGCCACAGGTTGCAGACCCCTGCTCTAGAAAGAAGTCCTCTCTGGATGGCAACCCTGCATCTAGACAGCCACCTTGGATGCACCAGACAAGTGACCAGTTCAGATTCCTTCCCTTCCATCGGGAATGCAGCACGCAAACACTCAGGAGCCGAAGGAAGAAACGCACCCAGAAGGGCTGGGTCCTTACCCACGACCCCGCAGCAAACAGGACTGCCGTTCTTCCCGTCCCCCGCCCTGGCTCCCTGCAAGCAGCACCAGGACAAAGTGAGTGTGTAGCTTGTGCCTTCCTGGAGAGTGTGTTCTATCAGGAGAAGCCCCGCATTTGTTGCCCTGATGCTAAAACAGCTTAAGTTCCTTCTGGCTACAAGACAAGAGAGAAGCACCTCTGTTCATACCCAAGAGGCTGGTGTGTGTGTGTGGAGGGCAGGGGCTGATTTGCCTGCCCTGGCAGCCCTCCCCTCAAGAACTCAGAGCCTACCAGCCAAAACAGCCTGGCTAGCCTAAACGAAAGGCCCAGCAGCTTCGTCAGGCCAGCAGGATGGGCAAGGAAAACAATTCTGAGGGCAAGCACTTCCCCCAGTCGGCCGTCTCTCCTGGCCTGAGTGGACGGACTGGTCTCCAGCGCAGCAGGAGGCGGCACACACATTTTGGCAAAGGAAAACAGTCCCTGGAGTTCTCAGTCCAGCCCTGACTCCCTGTGGCCACAAATGGCACAACGTTGCCACGTCTGTCCCCCTCAGCTCCTGCTGGGTATGAAAACGGGCAGGGCTGGCTGCCTTTGACTCAATGCACAGGAGGAAGGTGCACAAAGTCCCTGTCTTGCGTGGGTAAGGGGAGACCAGGTGATGGCGCCACCTGCCTTGGAAAGAGAGGCTGCAGCCACAGCAGCCTGAAGGGGACTTAGATGCAACCCTGCCCAGACCACTGGGGAGCCCAACACACATTCCCAGCTCTGCCACTCACTTCAGCCATGCCACACCAATGCCCCTCCCTGCCAACTCCAGATCTCTGCAGCCCTCCCAGGCCCAGAGACTGGTACCCTGGCTAACTGGCCACAAATGCCTCGCCAAGCAATCGGGCGGAGCACAACCAACACAGCGACCCCTGTTAGCACTGCCTGTGCCCACCGCCCTGTTCCCCAGAGGGGCCGAGGGGCCTGAGGGTCGTCCGCGTGTGCACCGGCCTCGTTCTCCAACAACTAATGATGTGAGTGAAATGTGAACGTAAACCTTGTTGCCTCCTGGCCAAGTCTGAGGAGAAGCAGGCTGAGAAGGGGGAAACCACCCCAAAGCCAGCCGGACTACAGCTGCTGCTGGTGCCTCCTTGGCTAGGCATAAAGCAGGTCCAACTTTCTAGGCAACGGCAGTCTAAGGGGCACGTGGTACAGCCTAGGAGACCAAGCCTCAGCGGCTTATGTGTTGCGCACCCCAAGCGACTGTTCCAGCTCCTGCCGCCGCTGCTGGATCTGAAAAAGAACGAGAGATCTGTGTTTGTCTGAGGATGCTGGCCGGCTGGCCCACCCGCCCGCTCAAACTGCCCTCCCTCTGAGGCCTTACCTTGCAGTAGAAGTATCTGCTTACGGCCTCCTGGGACCAGGGCTCATGGTAGAACTCGGCTCGCCGTTCTTCCTCAGGATTCCCAACCACATCTGTCATCACCTGCAATGCAGAAGGAACTCAGCACGCTCGCAGAGCAAGGCCAGGGAGGCGGCCTTTCTGCTAACCCCTCCTGGAGCTGCCAGTCTTGGCCCTGGGCAGCCCGTGCCCAGACACTGAGTCCCTCTGCGCAGCTTCCTGTCCCTTCGAACACCGGTTCAGGCTTCAGGCTTCCATTAAAATATTAAGAGTGGAAGTTACCGGTGCCCTCTGAGACTGAGATAAGAACCAGGTGTTGGGAGTTGGACCTGGTTTCAGCCTTGACTCCCTAGGAGGTCCCCAGATCGCACAACAGCTCAGCCACGTTCCCATTAATTAAGCTGATGAGATTTCAGCTGAGTCATCTGTGAGGGAAAGGGGGCTTTATGACTGCAGATAGATCCTACCGCGTTATCAGACCCTTTAGATCACCTTGCTAGGAACGAGGTGGCACGATTGCCTTAGATCACGAGGAATGGGCTTAATTGACAACAAGCCCTGACCCACTCAGATTCTTTGCTCATGAAATGGAGCAAATCCCCCCTCAGCCGCCTCCTCTCCAAACTAAAGAGTCCCAAACGCGGCAGCCTCTCCTCATAAGGAAGGTGCTCCAGTCCCTCAATCATCCTCGTTGCCCTTCTCTGCACTTTTTCTATCTCTTTGATACCCTTTTTGAGATGTGGCGACCAGAACTGGACACAGGACTCCAAGTGCGGTCGCACCACTGCTTTATATAAGGGCATGACAATCCTTGCAGTTTTATTATCAACTCCTTTCCTAATGATCCCCAGCATAGAGTTTGCCTTTTTTACAGCTGCCATGCATTGAGTTGACATTCCCATGGAACTATCAACTAAGACGTCCAAATCCCTTTCCTGGTCTGTGACTGATAGCACTGACCCTTGTAGCGTGTATGTGAAGTTTGGATTTTTTGCCCCTATGTGCATCATTTTACATTTTGCTACATTGAACTGCATTTGCCATTTCTGAGCCCACTCACCTAATTGATCAAGGTCTGCTTGGAGCTCTTCACAATCCTTTGTGGTTCTCACCACCCTACATAATTTGGTATCATCTGCAAACTTGGCCACCATGCTACCCACCCTGATTTCCATACATACTTTAGGGCACAGGTATCAGGGGATGCTATCTAGGTGGTTGAGATACATTCCTGGAACCATGTAACTGTTCAAAATAACAAATTGCTGCTGCTAGAAAGATATATGTAACCAGCCTGCTATATTTATCCACTGCCATCTGTGCATTCTTTCCTTAAACTTAACTTTATGGCTTCACATGCTTTGTAGACAACTAGGCTTCCCCTGGTACTCCTGCCCCATGGGAATTGTGCTACATCTGTTATCTTGTAGGGCCAGAAAGCTCTACAAGAAAAGCTTTCTCTTGCTATCTGCCGCTGACCTTAGCTCTAAAGACTGTTTTTCACAAACTCTTGGGAAAACAGGAGGGAAGGTTCTCTATGGGAGATAAAGGGGGCTGTGAAGGCCAGCTTCATCAGAATTGGCTTTGGCAAGTGGGGTGCTTTGATGTCTATTCAATAAAGGCTACTGATCAGTACTTTAGAGTTCATTTATTGGCTTATGGTTGTGAGACCTAACATAGCCAGAACGAAGTACGGAGAATTCCCCAGGGGACCACAGAATCCACAGGGTGGGCGAGTTGAAGAGGCAGGTTTCCCACAAGGACTGGGAGCAAGCAAGCAAAGAGATCAAATTAATTGAATTTGCAGCCCCTCCTGGAGAGGTTCCGGGGGGTCACTTCAGGGGAGGAGTGAGGAAAAACTAACCTACCCCAGAACGCCACGCCATGCCCCCTCCATGGCCTGGCCACGCCTCTGCCGCGGCTTTTGTTCTTTTGGTACATTTTTTTTATTTGTTGTTTTGACTTGTTTTATTTTTGTTGCATGCCCTCCTAGGTCTTGGCTGTCTGGGAAAAAGGTGAGTATGCAAAGATTTTAAACATATATTTTAAAATAGCCTCTGTAGGTTCCTACTGGGAAGGGAAGCAGGATAAATACCTCAAGAAATAACTGCTAAGCAGGGTGAATCCATATTTTTACCAGTACCAGCATTTTTTCCACAAGGCAACAAAACATCATTAAAAATGACCAAATCCAAATTAGCATTAATCAGAAAAGCAACTTCTTTGCTGCTGAGAAGTGGGAACCGATGGCTGACCAGAATTTCCTTTCACAAGTCGAGTAAGGTGATGTAAGTCTCAAAGACACCCTAGATGGGTGTCAAGATATGGGAGAAGATAACAAAATCCACAGGCCGTGGGATCTGCTTGGCATACAGACGGTCACCAGTTCAATTCCTAAGGCCTCCACCTGAAACCCTAGAGAGCCCGTGTCTCTCAGTGGGGCCCTGTTAGGCTGATGGCTGAACTCGGCCTAAGGCAGTTTCCCGTGTTCCTCCACACTGGGTGGATCTTGGCAGGGAAGTTTCCTTCTGTGAGACACTCTGAAGCAGGCAGCAAAATGCCTCTGCACACCATCTCCAAAAATATAGACTAAGACCATCTGGGGTTGAACTTTTTAGGAGGGTCTGAACTTTTACATGAGCTCCCCACCCCTCTACTTCACAATTGGTCAAAGATTAACCCTTTCCCCTCTGATGAAGCCACTGAAATAAGGACTAACAGGAAGGGGTAGTTTGTCAGACGCAAACCTTGGAACACTTGACCAGCAGAGCCTAGAAGGTCTGCATGAGGCAGAAACTGTACTCTGGTTTCTTAAGTTCCGGATTTCCCTTCTCCACACTCCCCATTTGTCTATCTGTGTGTGCTTAGAATGAACCGTTTGAAACCGGACACGGGTCTGGAGACTCGGAAGGATTCATGCTGTACGGCCAGCTGCGCAGCTGACGCCACCTCATCATATCATGGGCAGGAAAGGTTGAGACAGGAGAGTTTGTCAACTCCCGGAAGCAGAAGCCGCGCCTGCGTCTCTCTCTCTCTCTCGCTCTCTCTCGCTCTCTCTCGCTCTCGCTCTCTCTTAGGACAACTCCACACACAGCCTCGCATTCCACAAGGGAAGAAGGGCAAGGCACACACGTAATAATAATAATAATAATAACAATGGCGATTAAGAATCTTAACCTCGCACTGGCATTTTCCATAAAATGAAGTTATAGAGAAACGAGGGAGAGGAGAGCCAACGAGATGCAGGAGGCTGGAATTAGAAAGCTAACCCAAGATTTCCCTCTACTGACTAAAGTGTGGAAGTTCAAAAAAAAAAGAATACGCATTTGGGTCTTTATTGCAACCATGGATTGCTCCTGCAGTGGCCCTGTGGAGGAGTTCACCTTGGAAACAACTAATAACACCTGAGCTGCAGCTAAAATCAAAGTTGCTTCTAACAAGGTCTTTCTCTACATATTTTGTTGGAAGTAAATTACACTGTTCAGTTGACAAGATCTGAGCAAAGCTTTTAATGATAGGACACTTCAAAAATCATTAATTTACGGGGTCACCGTAAATCAGAAGCAATCTGACAGCCCTTCACACGCGCACACACACTGCACTATGTTCTGTAGGCCTTCGTCTCCACTAAGCGTGAGCAGAATCACAGCATGAATGGAAAGCAGCATCCTCTCTAATAGCTTCGGGTTCCCAAGGTCACCCAGCACCCTTTAGGGGTTTCAGCATTTGGGAAAGACCTTTCTGTTCACCCAGGCCTTTGACACACACACACCCCTCGATGGCCCCTCTGGAGGCTGCTGGTCTGGGTGGGGGTGGGGAGTTGGGTGAGAATACTGTGGCTTTTTAAAGACAATGTTTTCACTGTTGTCTTTAATTTTATAAGCAGCCCTGAGACCTCTGCATTGGGTGGGGCATAAATTTCAAAAATAAGTAAGCAAGTAAGTAAGTGAGTGACTGCTTGATAGGAAGGCCCAGCCGCTGAAAGTCAGCGAGAGGCGCAACGCAGGTCCCAACACCTTCCACACTGATGCATACTTTCTCTACACTTCCCTGAGCCCCTTATTAAGGGAAGAGGTGGGATAGAAATGGTGTGATTCAGATAACGATTGAGGTCCCCAGCGAAGTGGTTTCTGTGTCTTGGGCTCGCCATCCCTGCCAGGATAAAAAACAAAGGCGCTGGTCTAGGACCAATGATGGAGAGCGCATGCCAGCCGACAGCCATCGCATTGCTGCAGACACAGGGCACGGGAGCACGCAGAGAAGCTCCCGCAACAGATGATGCGCTTGTGCAAAGCGAAACCACACAGGGTGGTAAAAACCAGAGGAGGCGGGGGCACAGGGCGGAAGGTGGAGGGAGCGAAGCAGGAAGCGTTTGGGGCCCAAACAAGAGTGAAAAACGGTTGTGATGAGTGATGAACCAGACTGGGGGAAACTGGCAGGAGGAGAACCAGAGCAGCCAGAGCCAGAATCTGCCAAGGAAGAACGGTGAGCAGGTGCGGGGGGGGGGGGGGGGGGGGGGCGGGGGGGGGGGAGGAAAGAAGGAAGCAGCCCTGAACTTGGCCTGCTGTTTGGAAACCAAGGTGCAAAACATCCCTCACCAGCAGTCGGCTGCTTTGTAAGCTCAAGAGCTGCAGTCATTTGAGCTCAGACCAGCGCCTTCCCTGGAGTGTCTCCCATGAGCTCCCATCACCCCTGGCCATTCAGCGCCTGGCAATCATTTCCGAGTGCCTCCTCTCCTCTCCTCTCCTCTCCTCTCCACTCCACTCCTTCCCCTGACTCCACTGCATTGGGTTTTTCAGCCGTTCCTTGCTTTTGGCTCCACTGACCCTCCCAGCAATGGCCTGAAGTCACAGCCTCAGTTGGGTCATGCCTGGCTGAAGGCCTGTTGCCCATAAGGCATTTCCCTGGCTGCTGTCCCAGGCACAGAGAGCAACTAGAACAGTCTGTGGAGTTGAAAGCAATTCTACAACAACACTCTCAGATCTGCCACCTTCTTCTCAGTCTTCAACAAAGCAGCTGCCCTTTCGCCAAACTCTTCTTGGGTTGGGTTTTGACAGCAATAAGAGGATTGCTCCTGACATACAAGCTGAGGTCCCTTATTTGTATTAATGTATTTAGGTCGTTACACATTGCTCTCAAAGGCACAGGCAGCAGGGAAACAGAGAAGCCCCCACAAAGGAAGCCCCTCCTGCCACTCCTCCTGCGCGGCCCGAGCAAGGCTGGGACAAGAGGGCATTTGGAGGACGCAGTCTCAGAGGGGCGCCAGGAGTTTGGAGCGACTTGATGGCACCTGACCCCCACACAACGTGCTCTCCTGCTTAGTGGGGAGCCAAGCGGCTGCTAACCTCGTTCTCCGCTCCTCTATCGTATCCTCACAACAATCCTGCAAAGTATGTTCATCTGGAAAAGTGTGATTGGCCCCAGGTCCCCCACTGAGCTTTATGGCTGAAACGGGGGTTTGAATCAGAGGCTCCCAGATTCTAGCCCAACACTCTGACCACGTTGCCCCCTTAGCTGCTTTTCCACAATACTAAACAACAAGTGGGTGGCAGTGGCCATTCCCCTCACTTCTTCCACCCAGCGAGGCTTCCATTCGTGAGCATATCTATGGTGCAGGTGCAGAGGCTCCTGTGGACCTCAGGCTTCGTGGCGTCCACAGTGCATGCGCTGCAGTCTGGCACCCCGGCCACCAGGGATGTTTAATTCCCTCTCTCCTTTGCTTTGAGCACCCACCCAAACCACTGGGCGGAGAGGGCTCCTCTCCCACTAGCCGGTGGTCAGGGAAGAGAAGAGTGCCAGAGGTCAGCCGGGATGATCCACCAGGCAACATGACCGCTAAGGATGCTGTTAACCACACGGCTCTTCTCCTTCATGTTAGCCCCCCAAAGTTACCTTCAGGTCTCTGCTCTGAGACCGGAGAAGATCTTGGATGTATCCTTTGGGGTCTTTCGAGAAGCTCAGCATGAAATCTCGCTGTATCTTCAACTGGTTGATGGATTCGATTGTCTCATGAATCTGACCAAGGAAGCAAATTAGGAGTGATTTGCACCCAGTTCCCAAACTAAACTCTTCAATCACTATGTAACACATGGAGCTGAATTGCCAGCACTCCATTGGTACTGCCCTGTGATAAAATAAGAACACCCAAGACTAGGTCTGATTGCTTCATATATGTAGGTGAGAGGGGGGATCTGAGCCCAATTCTCTCTGGCCCGTGACCTGGCTCACTTGCTTCAATTATTTGTCCCACCCCACTCGGCACGTTTCGCTGCATTAGAGATAATAAACTAGTAACATGGGGCAGCTCTTTGGAGCTCGGGGGGGGGGGGGGGTTCACATGTTGCTGAGAGTGCTGAGTGAACGGGGTTATGCTAAATGCCCCCACCATTGTCCTACAAACAAGGGTGGGGCGATTGTCCCTTGTGCTGGCAACAAGGACCCTGCCGCCCCTTCGCTCCATCCTCCCTTGTAAAGATGCCTTCACTCAGATTCAGCTGAGGATATGATGATGCCACATCAGTTACGGGGCTTTCTGACGAGTCCAAACCACCCACGGACGGGCCAGAAGCACCGTGAGGATCAAGCCCGGGTGACAGGAAAGTGTCAATCAATGTTCCCCCTCCCCCCAGTTCCCCTTCAAGCTGAAGTGAGCACTTCTCTCTGCCCCAAATTGAGCCAGGCAAGGTCTAACTGCTGCCCCCCCATCCCGCCCCCCCCCCACCCTGGCACAGCCAGCTGGAGGGATGGCTGCTGGTTAAAATGGATTCAAAAGTACACTGAAGCAACAGATGGGGGTCAGTTCTCTTAGTGGCTCTATGAGGCATTCCACTTGCCAGTCTCCCTGGGCCTTCTGACTGGCCACTGCTGGATTAGGCGGACCAGGGGTCTCCTCCAGCACAGCCCCCTCACATCTCGATGTCCTGGAACCAGGGGACCTGCTCTGCACACACAGGGGGGCCTGCCGGCTCCAGCCCCACAGCTCCAAGCAGCTGCCCCCAGAGTACCTTGTTATCTAGAGCTGTGATCTCCTGCTGGTTTGCTGTGGAGAGAAGGAAGCCGCTCATCTGTCCTTTCAAGGGATCTTCAACTTCCACATCGATGTCATAGCAAGCCGTCTTCTTCTGGTCATTGGGGTCCACGCTGGGTGAGGCGGGGACGAAGGGAACAGCATTCAAAGCCACCCTGAGCCACCCTGAGCATTCAGCCCTCAGAAGGGCAACCCCAGATCTGAGCTGCCCTCCAGGAAACGACCCCCGAGGCAGCCTGCTTCTTGCAGTAGCTGAGGAGTTGATTTTGCAATCCCACAGCCACAACAGGGAGACTTTCTGCAGACCACCCATCACTGTTTGAAACTAGACCTGCTGGCTGCAGTTTGCGCACCAGCTGCTCTCTTCTCCTGGTCGATGAGGCTGAGTTGGCACAGGTAGGCGGGCTCAGTCCGAAAACAGGGACAGTTTCCGTGACAAATGAAGCCTTCAGAGGCACCTTCTGCCCCCAGGCTTCCATCCGGATGGGCAGGATGGGACAGATCTCCACAGCTCTTAACAGAGCCTGTTCCCGATAAATGCCCTCCTCCTCTGTCCAACTCCCTCCGGAATCTCTTCCTTCCTGATCCACGTCACCCCCAAGTCAGCACACGGCTCCTCAGCCCTTCGGCTTCTCCAAGTGCAGTCCTCGCTTGGAGATGGTTGCTTTGGGGGGCTCACTGCATGAGGGGCTTAGCTGGGCCTCCTCGGCCTGCTGTTGACCGCCTGGGTCAAAGCTTTGGGTGACCTCAGCCGGAGGCTGAAGAAAGCGAGCGGGCAGGCCAAGCCCCGCAGCCCTCTGCAGGACAGCTCCCGTGAGGCCGAGACGTCATCCCTAAGGACGGGGCGCTCACTCAGTGCCGCAGTGGCAGAGTGAGAAGACAGATGCTTGGCTTGGCAGGCCAGGTCAAATCCTCGGCACCTCCAGTTAAGACAGATGAGGCAACAGGTGTGAAAGACCCCACCCTGAAGCCCAGGAGAGCCTCTCCCAGTCAGAGGAGGCAGGACTGGCATTCATGGACCAAAGAGGCCTGACACAAGAGGAGGCAGTTTTATGTATTCATATCTCCAGACAGCAGCAGCAGGAGGAGGAGGAGGAGGAGGAGTTTGGATTTATATCCCCCCTTTCTCTCCTGTAAGGAGTCTCAAGGCGGCTTACAGACTCCTTTCTTTTCCTTTCCCCTCCCCACAACAGACACCTTGTGAGGTAGGAAGGACTGAGAGAGTTCTGAGAGAACTGGGACTGGCACAAGGTCACCCAGCAGGCTTTGTGTGGAGGAACAGGGAAACAAACCCAGTTCTCCAGATAAGCATCCTCTGCTCATGTGGAGGAGTGGGGTATCAAACCCAGTTCTCCAGATTAGAGTCCACTGCTCTTAACCACGCTGGCTCTCTGTCAATGCCACAGTGTCAAAATACGATAGTGTTGAAAACTGCTGAGAACTCCAGGAAGATGCACAAAAGATGCAGCACTGCCTTTGCCGACCTGAAGAGCAACCAGAGGCTTCTTGTGCTGCAATCAGGGTCACCAGCAGATGAGTTACCCAGAAAACCCCGGAGTTCAATTACATTCAGTTACTTCACCCACAACAAAGGTTTTGACCGTGGAATTCGCTGCCTCGGAGAGTGGTGGAGTCTCCTTCTTTGGAGGTTTTCAAACAGAGGATAGATCATCATCTATCAGGAGTGCTTTGATTGTGTGTTCCTGCATGGCAGGGGGTTGGACTTGATGACCCTTGTGGTCTCTTCCAACTCTGTGATTCTATTATTCTAATTAGCAGAGGAACCACTGCCTCTTTCGGAGGTCTTGGGAAATCTCTTCCTGTGAAAGATGCAGCGATCATCTAACCTCTTACTAGACTCCCCACTCTTTTTAGCCAGCTGGGAGGGGCAGGGATCTTACCTTGTGGATAGTTTCTGGTACCACTTGAGTCCAGAAGCATCTTTCAGAACAACCACGATCCCCAAGGAATAATCACCTCTTGTAGGTCAAAGCTCACTTGGACGGTTCTCTGACAAAGTCAACTGTGACTCACAAAAGCTTCTACTCTGACAATTTTCGTTTGTGTTTGAGGTGCCACTGATTAAAAAAATAATTAACCTGCCCATGGTGGCTTTTACAAAAACCAGAATCTCGCCAACACTGTCTGGGGAAAGAAGCCAAAAAATTAGGACAACAAGGTGCTTTGGACCTTTTGCTACCTGATTCGCTTGTAAACTGGCCACCACATCAGAGCACACCTTAGAGAACTGATCAGCCACGAGCCCTGCATAACAGTCCCAGTGCGAAGTCCACTGACCACTTGTCAGGATCTCCCCCTTGGAGCCGTAAGAGATCAAGCTACACCCCCCAACCAACCAACCAACCAACCAACCAACCAACCAACCAACCAACCAACCCACCCACCCAGTCTGCTGCCACAATTTAGCTGCTGCGATGGGAGCCTAGAAATGAGCCTTGCCGCTGTTTGTCACCGCTATGTTTGCCTTGTAGAATCATAGAGTTGGAAAAGACCCTCAAGGGCCATCCAGTCCAGCCCCCTGCCATGCAGGAACACACCATCAAAGCAGTCCTGACAGATGGCCACCCAGCCTCTGCTTAGAAACCTCCCAAGGAGGAGACTCCGCCCCACTCCGAGGAAGTCCGTTCCAACAAGCTCCACGGCATCAGGTTCATCCTGACAGGGGAGCTCCTGGCAGCGTTCCTCTCTCTGAAGGGCCCTCCGCTCCGGGCGTGACCGAGGGCCCGGGCCCTCTGCAGACATCCGTGATGACCCCTGAGCAGTCACCCCTAGGGGTGACTGCTAGAGCAGTCGCACCAGGCAGCGGCCCTCCTCTTCCGCAGCTGTCCCCCTGCAACCCACTATCTCTCTGCATATTGAACTGAGGGGGGCCTCCAGCCCTGCCTCTTCCAGCTTCCCCATGGCTCTGAAAGAGCAGGAAGGATGGGACAAGCCCCCATCCAAGTCCTTGCCATCAGTTTGGCAAGGGACCCACCCAAGGAAGGGCGTCATTGCCCAGGCACATCGGGGGGGGGGGGCGGCATGCTGCCTGGTGCAGAGGCTGCCTCTCCCAGAGCCCAGGGGCAACAGCTGACCAGCCCACCCAGCAGGACACGGCCCAGCGCCACAGGAGGAGAGCTGCTGCCCCCTGGAGGCTGCAAGCAGGAGCCGGCCTGAGAGGGGCGTGTGGGGAGGCCTACCTGATGATGTGGTTGATGACAATGGGGTCTGGCGGGAGCAGCAGGTTCGTGAGCCTCTGTGGGATTTCAGAAAACTTGAGCCGCGGGCAGTCAAAGATCTGCAAGGGGAGAGAGTGGGCACCTGGCATCAGCAGGCAGCAGGCGGGCGGAAGACGGCACCTGAGCCACCTGCCCCTGGGCCTTCGGGGCTGCCCTCTGCATCAAAGGCCACAGGCAGGGCAGTCAGCAAGGGCGGGCGAGGAGAGGGGCTCTGGGCGTGGCAGAAGGGAGCGATGGGTGCTCACGAAAAGGAAAGCGCCACCCCTGCAGGCCTCGGGAGAAGGGAAGAAAGGTGCCACTTCTCCTCTTCTTCTTCTTCTTCTTCTTTGTCCACAGGGACAGAAACCCCCTCTTTGCAGCCTCCTGGCAATTTGCTGGCTGGGAAACCTAACTGTGGGGGAGGGGAGGGGAGTCATCAGGCCTTGAAGGCTACAATGCTCAGGGGCCATTGGGTGGGGGGGGGGCTCAAGGCCCACTTGCAAGGCTGGCTTCCAAAAGCAAGGGGGCTCCACCAGGTCACAAAAAATACCAGCGATCCAAAATATCCACAGGTGTTGCCTGCCCCAGCCCCTTTGCCGCTCTGCAGCTGTTTTGCAGATGTTTCTTTCTTCCTCCTCTGCTCACTGCCGTGTGTGTGTGTGTGCACACGTGTGTGTGCGTGCATGCGTGTAAAAGCCGGCAACCCTTTGGGTGAAGCTGCTTAAGGTCTGTTCTGGTGACTTTGGGGGCTCCCTTGTCTTCCTCAGGACAAGAGCTGAAACTAGAGAGCAGTAGCTTGGGATGTCCGCAGCCACCAGCAGAGAATGGGAGCAGGCTGGCCAGATCTGGGCTGGGAAACTCCTGGGGATTGGGGAGTGGAGCCGGGGAAGACAGGCCTGCCACGGAGCCCCCCCTCCAAGCTGCCACTATCTCCAGGAGAGCTGATCTGAGTCATCTGGAAATCAGCTGCAATTCCAAGGGACCCACAAGAGTCACTTGGAGGCTGGCAGCCCTAGCACCCAGAGGGCACCCAGGAGAGCTGGGCAGGGATGAGGCTACTAAGGCCTCCGGGGATGGGGCGGTATAAAAGCTTAAAAAATAAATAAATAAATAAATAAATAAGGCTGGATCGGGACTAAGGTAAGCAGCAGTCCGAGCAGGCTGTGAGATATGGCCCCTCCCAGACGGGTGGGCTCTCCCAGATGCCTCCTCTGCCAACCACACTCTGCTGCAGAGCCGAAGGCCTTCCGCGTCCCCGGGCCCTGGTCCAGCTCACAAAGAGGGCTGCAGGGGGACCTCAGCTGGGCGTGGGGGGGACGCTGAGCTCACCTGCTGGAAATACTTGTCGCAGTTGATGTACTCCTTGTCATGGGAGTCCTGCAGCTTGTTTGTCTTGATGTACTGCCACAGCGCCTGGATAATGGCGGAGCGCGTCTGTGTGTGGATCCCCAGCAGGCGTGCCAGGCGGGGGTCAAGTTTAAATTGCGGCGGCTGGAGGGGAAGGAGACCCAAAATGCCATCAAGAGTGATGCTCACCTGTGCCCCAAAGCCTCTCTGCAGGGTCCAACCAGGACAACACGGAAAGAGATCAGAGTGCCCACTCCAACAACGGCGCAGCCTTCCGTCATTTGCTCTCACGCTGAAGCACTGAAGGGCGGGGGTTGCAAGGATGCCTCAAGCATCCAGCCCATCAGCGTTTTGCTGACTGGATCTAAGACAATCAGCCCCCTGGATCCTGATCCTCCGTGGATGCTGCACCAGGATTCCACCCACACTTGTCCGAGCAGCGCCTCCTTGTTTTAGGCCATCTGGCTGTTGGGGAAGCGTCCGTTCCACCAGACCAGGGAGCAGACCAGCGCTGCCTCCAGCCGCTCTGGGCTGGTCCTGGGACAGGCTCTTGAGCAAATCTCCTGGTGTCTGAAGGAGGCTTCAGCAGGACAAGGCCCGTGCCTGACCACGGATCCTCCTCCTCGTCTCCAGAAGCGGCTCCCACTGGACCACACCCGCACACCCACTGGAGCCCAGCAGGCAAGTGGTGCACCCCAAAAGCTCCTCCCTTGCTGGCCTCCCTCCTTCCCATCAGCAGCCTGGAAGGAGAGCCTGGCGGCCTGCAGAGAGGCCAGAGGAAGGGAGCAAGCGCAGCCCCACTCGCGGTTCCGGCAGCTCCACCTACCCAGCTGCAGCCCTGCCGCACCCCAGCCCCCCCCCCCCCGGCAGGCCCTCCTCCAAGCTTGCTGTGGGCTGACCTGTTGGGAAGAGGGCCACCTCAGAGCACCATCGGGCAACCTGGGTGGGAAGCCACGCATTTTGGAAGGTCTAACTCACATGGACACCATTTTCCGTTCCTTTCCTGCTGCCCTTGCAGCCCCCCAGCCACCGGAAAGCTTTGTGGAGGGGTTTGGTTTTTTGGAAAGGTATTATCTGGATTGTGATAGCACTGTAATAATATAGTGCAACAATATACAAGCTCCTCTGAACTCCCAGTTTTTATTGTACAAAAAAGCACGTTTCTACCCCCTTTCACTGGAGATCTCTGAAACGGAAGAAGAATACTTCTTAAAAACAAAGTGAGCGGTAGAAATTCAGAGACCTTCACTATTTCTGCAACACGGAACCATCATGCTGTGCTCATCCAGCCACGACTGGGGTTTTTTTTTTAAAAAAAAGCTACAAAAAGTGTTCCAGTGATAAGGGGGAAGGACAGCCAGAGAGGACGAGGCAGGCAAAGAAGACTGCAAATGCCTGCACAGTCACAGAAGCGACAAGAGCTGCATGGAGAACGGCCTTTGGGTGGAAGCATACAGAGTTGGCAAAACACTTCATCATCAGAGGAAGAAGAAAATCCCATCAAGTCACATATGTGGTTTGCATATTGCTAGAGCAGTGGTGGCAAACCTTTGGCACTCCAGATGTTGTGGACTACAATTCCCACCAGCCCCTGCCAGCATGGCCAATTGGGAATTGTAGTCCATAACATCTAGAGTGCCAAAGGTTCGCCACCACTGTGCTAGAGCAATTGCTGATACTCTGCAAGGAAGTGTCCGCCGGGCAGGTTTCCCAGCCGTTTCCCTGCACTAGTCGACCACAGCGGCATTTCCCCCACCCCACTGGCAATTGAGCCTTTGTTCCGTTTTTTAAAAAATTAGCAGCCTTATATTGTTATATATTGATATACCACTATACCAAAACGTGCAGCAGATTCTGTGGATTCCCAGCTTTCATTTTTTAAAAAAAGAACGTTTTGGCTCCTTCTCTTGTCTTTCCTATTATATCTCTACAACAAAAGGGATATAGAGACTTACTTTTTTTTTACACAGAATTCACAGAAGCTGCTACACTTATTGGTATCTTGGCATACCAATATAACAATATAAGGCTGATAGACAGTGCTGTATAGTAGCTACATGGTCAGACTAGTCTCTGGAAGACCCAGGTTTAAATCTCCCCTCCGCTGTGGAAACTCACTGAATGACACTCAGCCAAACCTACCTCCCAGTGTGGTTGTGTGGATAAAACAGAAGAAATGAGAACAGTGTAAACGGCCCTGGGTCCCTCTTGGGGAGAAAGATGGAGAGTGAGATAAATGAAAATAACAATACGAAATGGCAAATTTAAAAAAAAGTAAGGATGGGGAAGGGAGGTGAAATGGTTGCAGTGGAGAAAATGGCTGCTATCCTGGTGGGGAAAATCAGACTTTCTCGCCTACACGGCAGCTACAGACTCTGCTTTCTTAGGAAACCTTGAGAGGTACTTGAATGCATCGCGTGAGGAGGAGGCAGAAAGGGGGGAGTCGGTGCTTAGCTCTTGTGGCCTTTTATTTTATTTTAATACCCCCACCCCACCCCCGTTACGGCTTGGGGTGGTTTTTTATACGCCCAGGGTAATGCTGACTGATCACCACTCTGGGGTCAGGAAGGAAATGGCCCAGGGATCCCGGAGCCTTTTCGCCTTCCTCTGGGCACTGAACCAAGGCCACGGGGGGAGTGGTGGGAGGAGGCGGTTGTAAATGTCCTGTGATGTGCAGGGGGCTACGGAAGTTGGACTAGATGACCCTTGAGGTCCCTCCCAGCTTTGTGCTTCTATGATGTTGTAGAGAAGCAGGAAAAAACTGTTCCCCAACATAATCCAGCCTGGCACAGAAAACATGCCTGGAAATAGCCCCAGTCTCTGGCTCTGTTGTCTGAGCCCAATGAGAAGGTCCCCGGGGGCCTCCGCTGCTCATTCACTTGGAGGACTGATCTACGCCATCCAGAGGGCCCACGCCAGAGGCTGCAGCCCACCCATCCGCCCCGTCTGCTCCCTCCATCACACCCCTCTTGCCATGCCCAGGACGGGCCCCTCCCCTGAGCCGAGCAGGGAGCCTGCGGTAGCTCCTCCGGCTGCTCTCTAGTCCCGTCGCGGCCTGGTGTGCTGGCCCCACCTCCAACACCCAGCAAAGCATGGCTCCAGCCGGCAGAGCCCCACCCGGCCCCCCAGCCCTGCACGTAGACCCCAGGCCTGACCTGGTAATCCAGCATCAGCAGGAGTGTACAGCGCACACTGACGTCCCCCGGCCTCTTCACCTGGAAGCCGTCCGTCTCCTGGGTGGTGGGAGTTCGGTGCCACTGCCAGAGACAAGCAAAGGGGACAGCTGAGTACTGGGCCAGCTCAAGCCAAGGGCATTTGGGCAACAGGTTCAGAGGGCTCCACTGATTCTACGGGCCAGGTAGCCATCTGCCCAAGGCCCGAGCACGCAAAGTGCCCACTCTGAAAAGGACCCTGGGCCAAGCCATATAGGGTGTCAAAGGTCAAGCCCAGCCCTGAACCGAGCTGAGGGACAGAGGGCAGCAACGGTGGTTCTCCTGGAGAGCCATGATACATTCTCTTCGGCTCACACCAGAGAGAAACCAGACAAAGACGTTACCGGACCGTCTTCCAAAGGAGTCCCACATGCGGCCCCCGATGGCCAGGAGAGCTGCAGGCCCCTCTCACTTCTCAAGGCTGGCTGCAGCCAGTGCTCCAAAGGCTGGGTCTTCCCTGCCCCCAGGCCAAGGGAGCACGACCCCTTCTTGAAGAGGAGGACTCCTCCTCAGCCCTTCAGCCCAGTTTGGTTGGCACCAAGCTGCAGTTGAGCGGTTCCGATCCAAGTTCTCCACCAGCTCCAAACACTGGTTCAGGGCATCCGCTGACCCAAGTGAGTCTGTTTTAAAGAGCCGGTTCTCACAGATGGCCCCGCCCTCAGAATCCTCAGAGCTCTCCCCCCCACCCAGAAACTCATGGGGCTGTTCAATAGTGAGGGGGGCAGACTTGAGCTTAGGGACAGCTCACAAGCACAGACTCGGGGGACTCGAGTGCACGATCTCTGACGAGCCAGTTCAGAGCAGCAGTGCCATCCGAACACGAGCCCCCCCGGCCACAACAGCGCCATCGCCAATGGTGCCCAGAGTCCCTGGGAGGTGCAGATGGATCACCCTTCTTTTTGCATGTGTCCTGGCGAAGGTCATCTGCCAGAGAAACTGAGGCAGTTTATGGGCAGATGAGGCCAGTAAACCAGAGGGGCGTGGGTCTAGACAACCCCTGGAAAGATGCCACGCAGAGTGTGTGGGGGGGCCAGCCTATTGTCACTGTACCAAGTCAGCCCCCCAGGTGAGCTGTGGAGGGGGGGGGTAATGACAATCAGAGCCACACACTCCCACAGAAGGGGGCTGGGGAGGACAGGGGCTTCTTGCCCACACAGTGTTGTGTGTGCGCCACTGACCTCCACCAAGTGATTGTCGGGCCCGTAGAGATCCTTGTCCAGCTCGATGACCAAACTCTTGAAGAAGGAGGAGAATTTTCGTTTCTGCTTACTGAGCTATGGAGTCAAAAGGGAGAAACATCAACATCCGGCAGAAAACCTCTTGCAGGAAACTGGGCAGTGGGGCGTGATGGTCCTTGGAGACACAGTTCCTGGTGTGGCAGACTGAGAGACAGAAGGGGGCCCAACTCCATGGGCCCAGTTTCGGACTATAACCTTCCTGGCCTGCACAGCTTCCCCTCCTCCCCCAAATGAATCTATCTGCCAGCATCACCCATCTGTTGGCACTCCCTTCCCATGGCCCCAAACTGCCACCTGCCCCTCAGGTACATTCAGACCCGCAGGGTCGAGCTCTGTGTGCACAGCCCCTGCGCGGCCTGCCTCAGGGAGGACCCTTGCCTCTTCCATCCGCACCTGCCAAGATCACTCCCCCCCCCCCCCCCACCTTCGCACTCCTGGGCCTGGCAGTTTCCCACAGGAGCACACCAGGTCTGCTGTTCTGCCCAGACCGGGAGGGGGGGGGGGGCTCGGTCCTTCCATCCAGCCCAGCCCAGCCCAGCCCAGCCCAGCCGGAAGCGAGAGCGCCCCTTGCCCGTACGTCGTCTAGGAGCTTGCCCTCCACCCGCAACTCCCAGGAGGCGATGCTGCCGTCAGAGTCATCTGCATCCGATTTGGCCGGGTTGAACGTGTTGGAAATGTAGAGGCGCAGCTTGCGTTTTTGCTGTTGGGGAAAGGACAAAAGTCAGCAGACGTGGCGGGGGGGCGGGGGGGGCGGGGGGCCAAGGACGTTCCATGGCAGACAACCCCACAGGCATTAAGCAGTGGTCACCAGTTTGACACCTTATCAAGGGGCAATTTCCACGGTGACACCAAGCACGTCCCTTGTTCTTTTTGTGTAGGGGGGGGGAGGGAGACCGCCATGAGCCACAACAGCTGTGAATGTCACAAGCTGCCCTGCTGGCCAATCCCTACCTCAACAGGAGTCCCTTCAGGAGGGCGGGGAGGGGGACGGGAGCCCTGAAGACCAGGGTGGCGACAAGCAGCAAAGGGAAGGGAGCTGGCCAGGCACAGCCCTGGGAAAAGCCGGAGTTAAACACCTGGAGCAGGAGAGCAGGAGCCCCCCCCCCCCCCCCGCCCGCTGACCACCAGCCAGAACTCGGGCAGGGAGCATCCCTGGCTACTGCCAGGGATTTCAGGGGAAAGAGCCACCCGTGGCTTCTAGGCGGAACATGAGCAGGGAGCATCTCCTGACACGACAGCCGAGGGCCGCCCTGGCCCACCCGCTGGAGAACGAGAGCAGGGAGCGGCTTCGGACTCCGCCCTGCCCATTCAGCCCCCCCTGGGCCAGATCCCTGGGCCGGATCGGAAGTTCAGCGGCCCACTGGCTTTGCACAAAGGCTCTGCACGCTTTTGCTACCGGGTGAGGCTGTCCCGGGTCTGCATTCATGGCTGGCAGCCTGGTGGGGGGGTGGGGGGTGGGGGTCCCCAGCAGTACTCAATTGTTTTTGCTGCCTGGTGTGGCAGTTTTACTCTTTCCCAATGGGTAGAGCCCAGAAGGCTCCCGTTGCTCCCGGCAGTGTCTGCAGCTCCACGCAGCCTCCCATTCCACTTCCACGTGAAGCCTCGTGTCCGTTCCAGGGTGTGGAGGGGGAGCTAGCTCCTGAGCCTCCAGGGGGTGGTTGTGGCAAGGGGGTGGCCCACCGACTCCAGAGAGATCTGGCGTGGCCACAGACAAGCGGGGGGTGGCGGTGCAGTCTCTACGTGGCTGCCTCTGGCCACGGGGCACCTGGCAGGCCGCTGCCTGGAAACCCAGGCTCTGGGAAACGGTCAGTGGCTGCCGCATGAAGTACAGCCGGCTGATCCGCTTTCAGCAACGTTTAGTCAACCACGTAACAGACTAGAAATGTCTCTCTGTAAATACGTGAATAAATTAATAATCTTTTTATTCCATAAAACTTTCTTTTATTTTGAGTGCTGTAAGTCTGATCTCTGGAAAGACCCCAGGCCTCGTCAGCCTCGCTATCTGCAGTGTGGCAGCAGGAGGGCAGTGGGGAAGCCCCCCACCCTGGGGGCCCAGCACCAAGGAGTGGCTGAGCAGCGACAGACTCCCCCCCCCCCATGCCCACCTTTCCCCCTCGCTTAGAGCAGCCTGCAGCAACTGAGCAAAGCCTCGTTTAAATGGCCGTGCTGGACCTGCCCCTCCCTCCCTCCCGCCTGGCCGGAGACGCTCCCTGGATCACTGGTGGCCGCAGAGATCACCCAGCTTGTTTTTGGTACCACTGGGGTGGGCTGCGGGGGAGGGGGGCAAGGGAAGCTGAGGTGGCTGTGGGGATTTCTCATCATGACTCGCTGCTGGCGGGGCAGCACCAACCTTCATGGGTCTCTTCAGGGCCTCCTGGATGTCCACTCGCTTCCGCATGATGGTCTGATCCAGTTTACGCTCGAAGGCCAAGAGGTCCATGTATGCCTGGGACTCAGGGACCAGCTCTCGGATCTGGGGAGAAAGCAAAACGTTGCACTAACGGCCACAGTGGTTAAGAGTGGCGGGCTCTCATCTGGAGAACTGGGTTGGTTTTCCTCGCTCCTCCAGAAGACGGCTGGGGAGTGATTCTGGGCTAGTCGAGGGTCTCTCTGAATTCTCTCAGCCTCACCTACCTCATAAGGTGCCCAATGTGGGGGGGGGGGGAGGAGGAAGATGATTGTAAGCCACTCTGAAACTCCTTTCGGTCGAGAACAGTGGGGTATAAAACCCTCCTCCTCCTCTGGTTCTTCTGCGGTGCCTGGCAACCAACCCTCTGATGCCCTTCCCTCCGTTTCCTGAACATTCCCTTTTTCTTACTTAGCTCATTATAGAGTCCTTTGTCCGTCCACACTTTGATCCCCCAACCCTATTTCCTTCTTGTTGAACATAAGAACATAAGAACATAAGAACAAGCCAGCTGGATCAGACCAAAGTCCATCTAGTCCAGCTCTCTGCTACTTGCAGTGGCCCACCAGGTGCCTTTGGGAGCTCACATGTAGGGTTGGAACCTGTTGGAACAGTGATAGCTTGAGCAGAGCTCTTCTTTTCAGGACAGCCCACCCTTCATTTCCTCCTTTCCCTCCCAGCAGTCTTGCCCATGGAATGACTCTCATCATGCCTCTGAGTTCATTAAAGTCTGCCCTACTAAGGGTTAACAGGCACGTCTGGCTATGAGCCTCCTTGGTCCTCCACTGCAAAAAAAAAAGATCTAGGTGGGCCTGGTCACTTCCCCTGAGGACCCCCACCCTCTTCCCCCCATCGACCAGGTCTGGCCTGCTGTTTAATGTTGGTCTGATGCAGCAGAAGGCAGCTTCACGTATTCCCTCGCAAGACCAAAACAAAGTCCACTTAAACCTCACTGGGCATATTACACTCTGTCAAAGTCAGACAGAAATCCTTGCCTGATACAGCAGACCTGCCAAGTCTGTCCCCTCAAAAGCAAAAACACACCTTCCTGCCCTCAGAAAGTGAGAAAGACACAAGTTACATTAATGCCATAAAAATCCCCATGTTTTTGCAAATTCATTCTGTCTTTGCTAAGGGCTGCTTCCTCCCTTCGGCAGGGGGCTCTGGCTCACACAAAAAGACATACATAAACATCAAAACATGAACCCAACCGAAGTACAACAAGAACAGCAAACATACTAAAGACTAGAGTGAAACAAAATACAATAGAAAGACATGCAGGTTAAAACCGCAACACAATGTGGCCAGGTAACACTATATACAGGAAAACCAGTCCTTTAAAGTAGTAGCATCCTGTATCAACAAAAGAAGTGGTAGCGAAACGGCAAAATAGCAAACCAAGGTATGCTATATCTTGTTCTGTCAATCCCTGATGTTACAGCATCTGGCAGGCTCTTCACCTGTCTGTTGCAACGTTTTGCGGAATGCTGAGCCCACGTTGTCAGCTCTTCCCAAACTTTTCAAATTGCTCCCAATATTTCTGGAGATTTGGGTTTCTGAATAAATATTCTCTAGTCTCTCCCAGGCTAACTTGACTGTGGCGATATTCTAGCGCTCATGCAAGAAGATGCCACAATAGACGGGCAACACTTTCTTTTGTTATTTTGTCCATGGCTGACCTTCACGCCTTTCTGGGGTTTATTAATGCCTTTTGAGGGATGTGCAACTCTCTTGTTAGTATGGAAATTATTGTACCATCAAAGTGACAGACTGGAGACTACAATGGCAGTCTGGCAAGTGCAGGAGGGCGCCATGAAAATGCATGCAGCAGACACACCGAGGCAAGCCAGCATTGGGGCAGAGTGCTGAGGGGGTGATGGTATCACACTCACATAAGTGCAAGGGGTTGCACAGTGGAACAAGGGGCAATCCTCTGCCCAATGTTATTTCATATCTATAGGTGCCCTCTTGCTGAATTGTTCTGGATTTCGGGCTGGCATGGCACCAGTACACTGATGACACCCAACTGTATCTGCCAAATATCGCCCCAGATAATTCGGTCAGGTGCTTGGAAGCTGTTGTTAAATGGCTGCAACACAGCCAGCTGAGCCTGTGCAATTAACACCAACACCCACCGTCCAAAGTCTTGGAGTGATTCCGGATGCCTCCCTGTCTATGGCGGCCCAGGTCCCAAATATAGCCCGTCTGGCATTTGCCACCTTTGCTAAGAAAGGCTGAAGGCCCCTATCTGTCCCTGCCTGACCTAGCCACGGTGAGCCATGCAGCGGTCACCTCCAGGCTAGACTACTGCAACTCACTCTACACAGGGCTGCCCTTGAGGCTTCAGTAGTTCCAGCTGGTGCAAAGTGTGGCAGCATGAGTAATGACTGGAGCACCCTGGCGGGCGCACATCCAACCAATCCAGCTCTGCTGGCTGCATTGGCTCCAGACGGGGGCTGAATCAGAGTCAAAGTGTCGGGACCAACCTTCAAAGCCCTCAACAATCTGGGGCCTTCCTGTCGGCGAGACTGCCTCTCCAAATAACTCTCCCCAAAGAGCTGTGCGCTCAGCAAACAACAACTTACTGTTGATCTCTGACCCAAAAGGGACCTGGCCGGCCTCATCTAGGGCCAGGCCTTCTCAGCCCTGGCCCCAGCCTGGTGGAATGCTCTGCCACATGAGGTCTGGTACAATTCTGCAGGGCCTGGAAGACAGAGCTCTCTGGACAGGATGTGGATGGAAAGCAAAGCGCAGGGATTGAAAATAAACGGGCCCATATTAAATGCCACATCTGTGAGATGGACTCCTTTGGAAGACAATGGGCAGTTCTGGGAAAAGTACTGAAGGGGCAGCCCTTGAAGACAGACTGAAGAGTCTTGGAATGTTCAATTTGGAAAGGAGACGGCTTAAGGGGGACATAATAGAGAATTACAAAACTGTGCATGGGGTAGAGAGAGGGGGCACATACAGAACCTCCTCCTCCTCCCCCATAGAACTCTATGGCGCTAGAACTCTATGGGCTGTTGATTCAAGAAGGGCAAAAGGCAAATTGTGGAATTTATTGCCAAATAATGGGAAGCTGATCACAAGCACAGACCAGACAGAAGAAACAGTAGGGAGGGGAAACTTCCCAGTCTGAAGGCTACAGGTGAAAACATCTTCCTCTTCCTCAGTGGAAGGAACTTCAACAGTGGGATGCATGACCTCAGAGTGTGGTGGAATCTCCTTCTTTGGAGGTTTTTAAAGAGAGGTTGGATGGCCATCTGTCAGGAGTGCTTTGATTGTGTGTTCTTGCATTGCAGGGGGTTGGACTTGATGGCCCTTTGGGGTCTCTTCCAACTCTATGATTCTATGATTCCTTGCCTCCAGACTGATGCAGCTCGTGGGATAAGATATCCACATTTGCTTCACTCTGTGATTATTTCTTGTATTATTTCTTCCCCTTCTCTGCTTTTTTTTCTGTCTTTCAGAGCAACTAGAATTTCTAGTGGAGTCATGGTTAAAGTGTCACAATAAGATCAGGGAGACCCCAGCACCCCCCCCCCCCCAGCTCTGACGTCCGGGAGCTCCCTGCCGTCTGCAAAGGCAAGCCACAGAGCAGCCAAGCTCATGGGGCTGTGAAAAACCACAACAGAAATCAGCTGGGGTTGTGGAAACTAAGGAGGCTTATTTTCACATGCGCTTTCATGAGTCAGGCCGCACTTCTGGAGATGCAGAGACACACGACTTCTGTTCTTCTTCACAGGGCTATCCCTACAGAGATCCCTGACAGGTGGGCTAACCTGAGGGGGAGACCTGCACTTAGCTCCCCCTCCTTTCTCCATGTCTTTGCACCCCCTGTTTTGCAGGCCCCAGTCTGCATGTTTCTGTTCTTATTTATTTCACGCCTTTCCATGCTGTTCTCGCTCAACCTATCTAGATGGTCCAAGGGTCCTCTGAAGAGATAAAGACTGATGAACCAGCTGACCGGTGACGGTGCAGCCACCCCATTCCTCAGTTCCCTCAGCATTACCCTCGCTCTGCTCGCAGGGCCCCAAAACTGCCCCTTTGCTGCTGGCCCACCCCTGACCGAAGCCTGCTGGCTGGGGGCACGGCATTTTCCCCCCTGTTCCACCACTGCTAGCAATTTTAGGTGCCAAAGAAAGAAAAAGCTGAGAGTGCGGTTCTGACCCACTGGAGCCAGGAAGCTTTGAAAGTGGGGGGAATTGCCCCAAATGTCAGAGCCCTCCCAAGACTGAGGTGGAGTCCAGGGAAAGAAGGTGGGGCAGGGGGGAGGTGAAGACAATCTTCAGGTTCAAGGAGGCTGCCAAAGACAAGATGGTCAGCAGCCAATGAAACTCCCACAAACAACGGCCAGTCACGTGACACACAGTCCACACACCCACAAGAGAGGGGCAGGCACCGCTTGTAGGAGCAGCTCCCTCTCCAAGCCAGCTCCAAACAGAGGCACGCTCAGCCCCAGGGACGCCAGGGATGGATGCCAGAGCTGCCGAAGGCAGGAAGCCCCACTCAGGATTCTCTCTGGAGCTGGACCGTACCAAAGGAGCCAGCGGAAATGGGCGGGCTGACTTGCCCGGGGGCCACAAGCACAAGCAGCCAGTGGCAGCAGAGGCCCTCCTGTGCCCGGTGTTCAGCCACACACGAAAGAGGGCGGGGGCACCATCCCTGAACTCACCCCCCACCCGCTGCCAAGGCCTCCGCAGCCCCCCATAGCAGCAGCAGCCAGGTTTCGCACGCTGGTTCAAAGCAGAGAGCAGAGCCTCCCTCATCACACAAGGAAAGCCAAACAGAAAACAACGGCAAGCCACTCACCCTCTGAGGGAGGATCTTGTCAGCCATTTTTCTCCTCTTGGCACTGTATAGTTTTTGGAGAAAAAGCACAGGTTACCATGGTGACAGATGGAGGCCAACAAGGTCAGCTGCTCAGTCATCCTGGCCCCGCCAGGCCCTCCTCACCCCACGGCGGGGGCCACCAAAGTCCACTCCAGGCCCTCAAACCCAAGCCCTAAAGGTAAATCAGTGCCCACACACCTGAGACCCACAGCAAGATGCCCCCGGAGCCCAGCCTGTTCCTGGTGCCAGACATGCCCACAGCCCCACGGCCCACGGTCAGCTGGGAGACCGGCCTGGCTCTGGCAGCTGCTTCTGAATGGACCCACAGCCCTGGGCATTTTCTGTGATGACCAAAGAGAAGGTGGTGGGCCAGAGGGAGCAGGAGCTCGGTGGGCGGCCGCTCTCTTCTCACTGGTCTGGTGCAGCTGACTGCCCTTGAGCAGGTAGAGGGGCTGCCTTCCTCAAGCACTCCAGTCCCTTCTGCACCCCTTTCTCTGTGATCATACTGCTTAGCTGTGCTTTCTATTCCAGGGCATCCAGGGCGACAAACACTGCACTAGCTTACCATAAGCAACATAAAACATCAATAAAGACAATTTTAAAGCAGACATTTGAAAATCTGAACCAGAAGAATCAGCAAACAGATCCAGCAGCAAGCCACGTTTACTAACTGGCAAAAGCATTCCAAAACAGGAATGCCTCTACGGCTGGGCCACATTCGGGGGGAATTTCCGGCAGCCTCACTACAAGATGCTTTGCTTCCAGGTCCAGCCCCTCATTCTACAATGCAGAGTGGAAGAGGACCCATGAAATGGTAGGATCACTATGTGGAAAAGATGGCAAAATTCTAACAGAGGATGGCAAAATTCTAACAGAACTACTCGGACCTTCTTTGCCTTGGTCTTCTCTCAAAAGGAAAGCAGTGCTCAACCAGGGGGGAATGGAGCAGACGATGCAGTAGGGGAAATCCAGCACAAAACAAAGAGGTGGCACTGGAATACCTGCCAACTCTAAATGAATTCAAATCTCCAGGGCCTGATGACCTGCATCCCAGGGTATTAAAAGAACTGGCAGAAGTAATCTCAGAACCACTGGCAATAATCTTCAAGAATTCCTGGAGAACAGGAAAAGTTCCAGCAGACTGGAAGAAAGCAAATGTTGTCCCCATCTTCAAAAAGTGAAAAAGAAGAAGTCCCAAACAATGACTACCCCTGGGGTGCTGTGTGGTTTCCGGGCTGCATGGCCGTGTTCTAGTAGCATTTTCTCCTGATGCTTCGCCTGCATCTGTGGCTGGCATCTTCAGAGGATCTGAAGAGAAAATGCTACTAGAACACGGCCACACAACCCGGAAACCACACAACACCCAAGTGATTCTGGACGTGAAAGTCTTGGAAAATACAATTACTACCATATCAGCCTGACATTAATACCAGGAAATTTTTTAGAGCAGATCATTAAACATCTGTAAGTATGTAGAATGTCATGATCACTAAAAGTCAACATGGGTTTCTCAAAAACTAGTCACACCATACTAATCTTATCTTCTTCTTCTTCTTTGATAGAGTGGCAGGCTTGGTAGATGAAGGGAATGTTGTGGATATAGAATATCTTAATTTCAGTGAGGCCGTTAACAAGATCCCCCATAATAGTCTTGCAAAAAAGCTAGTAAAATGTGGGCTACACAATGCTGCTGTTAGGTGGATTTGTATTTGGTTGATGAACCAAACTCAAAGAGTGTTCATTAATGGCTCCTCTTCATCGTGGAGAGAAGCAACTAGTGGGATGCCACAGGATTCAATAGTTTTGTAAATTATTTGGATAATGAAATAGAGACATGCTAATCAAATTGGCAGATGACACCAAATTAAGAGGGGTAGCTAATACCCCAGAGGACAGGCTCAGAATTCAACATGGCCTTGATAAGATTAGACAGCTGGGCCAAAATGGCCAAATGGATTTCAACAGGGAGGAATGCCCAGGTATTATACTTAAGCAGAAAAAAATGAAATGCACAGGTATAAGATGGATGACACCTGGCTTGACAATAGTGTTTGCCAAGGAGTTTGTCAGCCCCTTCGACTCTCCTACAGGAGAGAAAGGGGGGGGATATAAATCAAACTCTAAAATATTTAAACATGGCTATCATGTCACCCTTTAACCTTCTCTTCTCCAGACTAAACATAGGTTCCTAAGTCCCTCCTTGCAGGGCGTGGATTCCAGACCTTTTGACCACTTCGGTCACCCTCCTCTAAACCCATCCCAGCTTTCACTGTCCTTCTTGAGTTGTGTTGCCCAGAACTGGACACAGTATTCGGGGGAGGCCTGACCAATGCCGAACAGAATGATACTATTACATCTCTGGATGGGGACATTATACTCTTACTGATGCATCCCAGAAATTGCATTGGCTTTTTCTTCATTGTTATTTCCAGAATTTTCTGTATTTCTTTGAGTATTAGAAATTCTTTCTAATGTTTAGGTAGAATCTCTTTTCTCACAGTTTGAATCTGTGACGCCATGTGCCAATCCCTGGAGCAGCAGAAAACAAGTTTGTTTCCTCTTCAACATAACATCCCTCCAGAGCCCCCAGTTCTGGAAAGCTTGTCTTCCTGGCCAGGGAGACCCCCACCCCCCACCCCGCTTATTTCTCCAGCCCCCCTGCTCTTATCTGGGTGTGGGAATCCTGCCTTTGCTACATCTGACACTGCACTCATGAGGACCATGCCAGCCCCCAGACACAGCCAGGGCCCCTGTGGGAAGGGGGGGGATGCCGGGCCAACTCTTCCAGCAAGGGAGGGGAGCATCTCTGCCAGGCTCTGCTTCTCGTGCCCTCCTGGAGAGTGTCCGGGGCATGCAAGCCAGCTCAGTAGCCCAAGGGTCGGGCCAGGGGGAGTCCGGCTGCACTTGTCCAATGGGGCTTGGTTGATGCAAAATGCATCTTGATGAGCTCCTTCGGGGCCTTGTTTGGGAGTCACAACAAAAGACAGAACTTTCATGCCAGAAAATCCCGAAACATGAAACAGATGAGGCCGCCGCAGATGAAATGCTGAAGAGCAACTGCCCCCCCCCCCACATCCCACGGGAGGGGTGCCCTGCGCAGCCCAATGCAGGGCAGGAGGGAGAGGCCAGCCCCACCCCCACCCCCAGTTTCATGCTGCCAAGTTCAGCCTGCCCCCCTCCCCTCCCAACCCTGCACTCACCTCCTGGGCCGGCTCTGCGTGGCCTGAGTCGCCTGCTGCTGGGCCGCCTGCTGTTGGGGCTGCTGCGGGGCTGCCCTCTTGCGAGCCGGCTCCATCACTGCCGGGGGCATCCCAGGGCGCACGGAGGGGCTCCCTGCGTAGGGTGGGCCTGGGGGACCCATGGGAGCCCCCTGGTGGGGCATTCGAGCACCAGATGGCATCCCAGGGCGCTGTATGGAGGGAGGAGGGAGAGGGAAACATTAACCCCAGAGGGGACTGTTCCAAAGCAGCAGGCTCCCAAGAGCCAGCGGAAGCACCCACGCAGGCGCCCAGCCATGCAACGCGACGCAGCCACAGAGATTCTGGCCTGGAGCAAGGGGGGCCCAGGCTGGGTGGAGGCGCCGGGGAAATCCAGCAGGAGTCCCCCGACTGGCCCACAGCACAACCGTCTGGGCCCCCAAACTCAAACCTGGCAAAGGAAGAGACAGGTTGCCAGATCACACTCACACCCACACCCAGCTCTGAAAGGCCCAGAAAGAGCTGACGGTGAAACACAGGCTGCTGAAGCCTGCAGACTCAGACTGGAGCCCCTCTGCCTAGGACTGCACCGTGCCTCCTTTGGGGCAATGCTGCTCGGCACAACACTGTCTTTCCTCCATCCCTTCCCCACTTTGGGATAATCACCCCTTGCCCATTTCGGCGCATTTTCAGCAGCTGCTCCAGCCTAGGGGGAAGAGCTCTGGGATGGAGGCCTCTGGGATGCCAGGCAGCTCTTCAGGAAGATTTGGGGAAGAAATGGACACAGCTGGTGTCTCACGGGGCAATTTCAGAGGGCAGCCCCAGTTGAATGTGGTGTTCGGCAGACGGTCCCCGTGATATTGTTAGATATTGCTCTAAGCTGTTTTTGCCGACTGCCTTTCGGACTTGCCTTGAGCCAGTTTCCTTGGAGAAAAGTGGGTTTGTACATTAGTAAACAAAGAGATGAACAACGGAACACCACACTTTCCTAACCAAAAATACACTCAATGGAAGTCCTGTGAAACAATCAAGTTTTCACCCATTTCCTGAATGACATTAGTGAACAGGAGGAGGAGGAGGAAGAGGAAGAAGAGTTTTGGATTTCTATCCCCCCTTTCTCTCCTGCAGGAGACTCAAAGGGGCTGACAATCTCCTTGCCCTTCCCCCCTCACAACAAACACCTTGTGAGGTAGGTGGGGCTGAGAGAACTCAGAAGAACTGTGACTAGCCCAAGGTCACCCAGCTGGCGTGTGTGGGAGTGTACAGGCTAATCTGAATTCCCCAGATAAGCCTCCACAACTCAAGCGGCAGAGCAGGGAATCAAACTCGGATCCTCCAAATTAGAGTGCACCTGCTCTTAACCACTGCGCCACTTCTGCTCCATGGAACATACATGTTCCATGACTTTGGTATTGCCACCAAAGAACCCACCACCACCATCAAATAGGGAAGTTGCTTCAAAAGTGCCCTTACACCCCCCCCCCCCCCCCGCCCCCGGGGTTTGCTGCTGCTTGTTAATTTGGTTCCCTTAAGCAAGAGACTCTGATAAGCTGCCCGTCACATTCTGGACCAGCTGCACTTTCCAAATACATTTCAAAAGCATACAGCACATGGCAGAAATCAAATCAGAGAGTGACCAGAGAGTCCTTCTGGTTGAGTAAAAAAAGAGCCACTGGCCAGCCACGAGCACTCCCAGCCACTGTCACCCGCTGGGTCATCCAGAAGCTGCATGTGGCCCAGGAAGTGTCCAAAAGAGTCTTCCGAAGGAGTGCAGCCCCATCCCAAAAAGGCAGAACGGCCACTCTTTCATCAGCCACTCCCCAGACCAGCAAGGCCTCCGTCACATCAGGGTGAAGTGTCAGTGTGCTCACACTCACCACGTTCAAAATGCGGCTCAGAAGCTGAATCAACAGGCAGTGCAAACTCACGAGGTGCCGGCAGTTCTGCAAGCGTCCAGACTGCCTCTCCCAGTTGTTTGGGGGCCGTGGAAGCCCCCCGAGCGCAGCTGGAGAGCCGCCACTTTCCAGAGTGGCCCCCTGACTGCAGGGAGTCTGATGCAGGACACGGCCCATGGCCAGATGTGGGCATCACTCTGCGGGCTCGGCTTTGCCACGAGGCACGACACGCTCGGAAGCTGGCAAAGGGCAAGAGAGCACCAAATCACTGGCCACAGGGGCCCAGCTGCCCTTCACGCACGGACGCAGTGCCTCCGGTCCACCAAGGCCACAGGCCAAGCACACTGCTTACTGAATGACACCAAAGCACTTTGCTTCCTCTCACCCCCCAGCCTGCCCCTGTGACATTCCCAGCAACTCCTGGCTGCCCCCTGGATCACATCAAGGTCCTAGAACAGTGGTGGCGAACCTGTGGCACGGGTGCCAGAGGTGGCACTCAAGAGCCCTCTCTGTGGGCATGCGCAGAGAAATCACCACACACACACACACACACAAGCCTAGGCTGGCCTGGGCTGTTGGACTCGATTATTAGCATTAAACCTAAGACCCAGTTTTGGGGAGGCAGTGTAGAAAACCCTGTTAAGCACAGCTAAACCCCACTGATTTTCATGCGAAGAACTAAAGCATGATCCTTTACCTGGGAGTAAGATTGGTTGCTGGCAATGGGGCTTGCTTCTGAGTAAACCCTCCTAGGGTCATGATTCACCTGTTCGAAGAGTTGCACGGTTGCTTCAAAGCAAAGCCACTGACTACCACCAAGCTTACTCCTGAATAACAAACACCTCGGAACCAACCGTTTTTTCTAAACTAAAACCTCAGTATGCAGGTTAAACTGCCGTATTGGCACTTTGCGATAAATGTGGGTTTGGGGTTCCAATTTGGGCACTCGGTCTTGAAAAGGTTTGCTATCACTAGAGGCCTAGAAGCTAAAATGACTCAACTGAGACTGCTGGACTTCGAGAAGACAAGACCCCGTAGAGAAGACACCTGTGCTAAAAAGTCAAAGGCAGCAGTGGGGAAAGAGACAAGTCCAGCGTGAGACGGGCTGACTCCATCAAGGAGGCCACAGTCCTCAGTTGGCCAGGCCTGGGAAGGATATTTGGGAGGGTGCTGGCTCACAGGGTCCACATGAGTTGGAAGGGACTTGACAGCACTTCACATACACGTGCGCGCACACGCACACGCACACGGAGGAGGAGGCTCTGTCCTGGGGGTGATTTAACCCGCAAAGCAATCTGACTCTGCATAAAGCAGCTTTATGAGCTCCTGTGTTACCATTTTACAGGCAAGTCACTGAGGCCGCCAGGAAGACTCTCAGGGATTCCGCACGTCCTTCCCCTCGGGCAGCGGTTCAACGGCACCAAGTTGGCACCACACGTCAGCTGTGACTCACAGGCTACTTTAACTACAGTCCTGTGGCAAAGGGCAGCTTTGGGTGACCTCTCAGAACTTCCCAGCCAGTCCTGACACCAATTTTCGCCCCCCTGCACTGTCCACACACTTGCTTCTGAGAGAGAGTCAAGGTGCCCAGAGAAGCCATGTGGCACACAACAAATGTGGGAGAGGCAGCTTTCCCAGGTCAAACCCTGCAGCACTCAGGGTTTGGCCTGGGAACTAATGGGAAAGGCTTCCTTTTACACGCACACACACACCAGGGCGGGGGGGGGGGTGCTGGCCTGCGCCTTCTGGCTTTTCAGGATCTCCTTGCTGCCTGCCACGCTGACAAGGCCGTCTGCATCTTCTCCAGTCCAGCCCACGTGGGCCACGACTTCCCTTGTCCCATTCCCTTCTCCTGCCACAACACCAGAGGGCATTTCTGAGGGCTGTTTTCAACAGCAGTCAACAAACTGGAGTTGTGTAATAATGCTTTGTCTAGCGCTTTGTCAGTGGCTCCCACCCCAATAAGGATGCCCAGTTGCCACTGTGCTGAAAATTTTATTTTTACAAAAGGAAATATTTCAGTTATACAAAAGAGTCAAAACAGATGCTGTCTAATCCCACGCTGACTTTGTCACTCCACACCACTGCAAGTATGAGCTATTTTCTCAACAAACTGGTCTGCTTCTATGTTAACAACTTCTGCACTGGAACACTGAAGACATGAAAGCTACTTTCCAAACGCTCAAACTCCAGCCACTGACTCCAGGTGCTTCTTTTAACTTCCATCAGGAAGACACGTGCTTTTGTGCTACTATCAATAAACGCCCTTATTTGTTGCTACAACAATCTTTTAGGCATCAATGTAGCTAGAGGTTTTCCAGCAGCAAACAGTCCCCCACAAAATGACACAGACCAGTCAAGACTCCTTCCCTTGATCTCCAGGAAAAAGGCGGGGCCCCTGGCAGCCGCCCCAACGGCACAAGAGGGGAGATGGACTCCTGGGTGCCCCTGCTGTGGAGCAGATGTGACAAGAGAAGTCTCCTGGGGCCGCACAGCTTTGGGGACTCTGCTGGACGCAACACCCGTTGCCAGACAACACAGAAAACTTTTTGCTTCAAGATTCCTCTGCCCTTCCACTTTTTGTGGTTCTGACACTTCAGCTGTATTTCCCGACATTTAAACACATTTGATCAATTAAATTAAGTGTTTTCCTTTTAAAACACCATACGGTGCCTTGGGTGGTGTTGCTTTTTCTGAAAAGAGTTTCTACGCATTCCTCTCTGGAAGCAAAATCTTACTGGCGTCCACAGGCACTCGCAGCTTTGACCAGCAGGGCTGTCTTGGGCTACACAACGTGTGGAGTTGATTCCAGGTCTCTGCTTTTATGCCAGCTTGGTCATGCAGGGTCTCGAGAACTCCCAGGAGTCTCCTTGTGACTTGCTCCAAAGGCGAGCCACTGCACATTTCATGACAGGAAGGCTGCTAGCCCAGCTGTTTGGGCAAGGAGGCCAGCAGTGGTGGGATTCAAATAATTTAACACCTGGTTGTTTACAAGCACCATTTTAACAACCGGTTCTGCCGAAGGGGTGCGAACCTGCTGGATCCCACCACTGGAGACCAGCGGCAACAAGGCAAGTGGGCCCCAAAAGCCCACAGGCGCCTGGCTCCAGTGGCCAGCACCTGGCCCCCACCACAGAGAGGCTGGTCAGCCGGACAGGGGCAGCAGGAGACTCTTTCAAGGGCAAGCCAGGCAGAAGAAGAAGACAGACAAGGGGAGTTCACACTCACACATTCTCTGCACCCAACACCCAACACACACACCCCGCTCTGAAACTGCCTGCTGCCCCTTCCTGCAAATGACTCCATGGGATGTAAAAAAAGGCCTCTGGAAATTTTGAGGCCACGGTGGATGTGTGAGGAAAAACTGGAAATACAGAAATACAGGCAATACTGTAATAGTTA
This sequence comes from Sphaerodactylus townsendi, assembly GCF_021028975.2. Lineage (NCBI taxonomy): Eukaryota > Metazoa > Chordata > Lepidosauria > Squamata > Sphaerodactylidae > Sphaerodactylus > Sphaerodactylus townsendi. The sequence goes on along the minus strand of NC_059435.1, from coordinate 78,849,679 downwards.
CTTTCTTATCAAACCTGAATTTCTTTTAGTGATTTATCAACATAAAAAGCATCAGTTATCACTTAGCATACTATTGTTGTATTCTCAAGCATATTTTTGAAATTCATAAGTATAAATAAGAAAGATCACAAGTATGCCCAATACTTGAGAAACATCTATGGCGTCCTATCCTACCTTCTGGGAGCTTGGGGGGAAAGTACAAGTAGAAGGTGGAAAATAAATTCTGTATCAAACAAAAGAAAGTGCATTACTTGGACAGAGGCTCTCTTATAGAATCACAACATTATTTTCATTGAAAGCAAAAAAAATCTTTAAAAAGTTGTCAATGTCCCCAGTGTAATTCTTTTTAGTGTTACCCCACACTTTCCAGTGTTTTCACTGGAAAAACTGGGAATGTCCTCACATTTTTCTTGATGTACATTTTGAAATGTTCTGAACAACTAGGTTCAACTCAGAGAAAACATTTCCCCCACCCCGAGTTACCCCAAATTCCCCCAGTGACGAACTGGGAAAAGGTGTGAGGGCTGTATCATGCTACATATTTTGAGCATTTTATTCGTTCTGAAAGAAAATATTTCATAGGGTTTTTGTTCCCTCTCGCTCTCCTAATTTGTCCAGTTTCCCCCTGGGAAATAAGGGAAGGGGTCCTACACGTTCTGGGACCCCCTGCCTCTCTATTCTCATTCCCATACAGCCAAGCAAAGCTTCTCCTTTCTCCAAGCGGGGAAAGCCCACCTGCCCCTGAGCCCCTCGGCCCCTCCCCCAGCTGGCCAATTCCTTCCCAGGCTGCCCCTCCCCCCTGCACTTCAACTCCTTGAAGAAGCCCCCTCGCGTCAGGCATCCCCTTGGGGCTCAATACAGTGGTGGGGGAGGGGGGCAAAGTGAAAGGAAGAGGAAGAGGAAGAGAGAGCACCCATCAGGGTAGTGCTGGCCACCTGAAGACCCTGCAGAGCTAGAATTCCCCCCCCCCCCCCGCCTCAGCTGACGTCGGCACTACGGGTCATATTTAGCACAGCAGCCTGTTGCTGTCACTCTACAGGGGCCACTGGCTGCCTTTCCTGCAGACCAAGCGGCTGCTGCCCGCCCATCACCCCGCGCTGCCAGACGGAGCAGGGCCCAGCATACCAGGCGTGCCGACAGCTGCAGCTCTGCTCAGAGACCAAACTTCACAGCATCAACTAGAAAGTCCCCCGCCCCATCTGCCCCCGGAGAGAACGTGTCACGTGCCAGAACACGGACCCCGTCACAAAGAGGTACTCTGCAGGTGGGGATGAGAAAGCCATCCCAGGGGGCTCTTGCCAGCCGGTCTGCCCAAGTGACTCAGGAGGCAGAGGGAGGCTGGTCCCAGAGCCCCAACTTCCTCCTGCAGTGGCAGAGAGGGCAAAGGCCACCCAGCCCCCTTGCTCTGTCCTCGGATCAGCCCGCGTCCCAGCTGTGTGGATCAGTGCAAAAGGACTGGGGGGGGGGAAATGAGGGGGCCTGACGCCCACAGGAAGTTCCTAAAATCTGAATTTCAAAAAGAAACTCTGGAGCAGATTCCTACTGAGAACGAGGACTTGCTGTTCCTGAACACCTTCATAGGCCCCCTCCCTCCCGCCCCTACAAACACAACTTACACCCAAACGAGCCAAGGCTGAGCCTGCATTGGGGTGGAGGGCTGGGTCTACAATTGAAGGAGCCCTTCCAAACATCTGGTTCTATTTTGAGGTTTCAGCCTCCTGGCTTGGTTAGCAATGTACCCAGCCCCGTAACTCAGACTCTAATATGGTCAATTTCCCAAAGTCTGAGGCTGGAATTCAAAGAACTGATGCTTCCAGCATCTTGCCCAGAGACCTCTTGAGATGCCCACCTCTCTCACATCTGCCAAGATTTGTTGGGAACTCAATTCTGCTACTGCCCATTCCTGTCATGCTCCTCAGAGGTTTCACCCTCTTCTATCTCAGCCTGCTGGCACAGATGCTCCTGGCCGTGCTGGGAAAGCAAACGCTCCTTCACACCACTCTGCCGTGAGGCCACCTATGGCTTGCTCTGCTGGGCCAGACCAAGATCGGCCCATCTCAGCCAGCCTCCCGTTCCAGGGCCTCTGGACTGCTCCCAAGCACAGCCCAATGGGAACAGCGCCACTTCCACTGCCCCAATTCTTGCCCCTTCTTTCCAAATATTCACGTTATCACAGGGCAGCTCCCTAGCAAATCTCCTCAGTGTCCCCAAAATGGTTTCATCCTCCCCCCCCCCCACACATACACACACACGTTTCACCACTTTTCTTCACTCCTCTTGTTCAGGGTGGTCATCCAAGGCTCTGGACAGCAGCAGCCAATGAGGACAAAGCATGCCTTGGATTCCCGTGCACCCCTGCCTCAGGGGCAGCCGGCTTCTTTCCAAGCTGGAGTGTGGGAGGGGAGGGCACGTTCTGCAAGCACAGGGCAGTGGCGGCGGCAACAGCAATGGCCACCCATTGAAGGTTCATTTACTACAGGTCGCAAGGGATGCAGTAAGAGCTGCCACGTATCACGCAAATGCCGGTCTCTCCGACTCCCTCCCTTCCCCACAGACTTTGGGGAGTGCCTGAGCCCCCACCCCCCCCCACCCCCACCCCGCTTCCCATGCACCCAGTCCCCTTGGCCAAGGGGCTGTTCACTGGCTGACCTCTTGGAAGCAGAATCTTTCAGCAAGGGGCCCCCTATCTCCTTTGGGGTGGGTTTTGTCCCAGTGCACAGTGGCCACGGCCCTGATTAAGAACATCCTATTCCATGCAAAGAATATTAAGGAGAAGAAGAACTGGTTAACCTGAAGGAAGGAACTACTCATAGGGTGCAAATGCACGTAACAAACCCCCAGAAGGGGCAAGATAAAGCAAACCAAGGCAGATTGTGAAGTGCTCCGGAAGGATCTCTAAATGGGGCCTGAACTTGCTGAGGCAGCCACAGAAAGGAATCTTTGGGTTGTGGGAGACGGCCTGGTGGAAATGCCAGTTTGGAGTCAACCATTCACGGCCCACTCTTGCCGTGCCCTTGCAGACCACCGAGGGGAGGCCTGATCTGGAATACTGTGCGCTGTTCTGTCACCATATCTCAAAAACTGCCAGCCTAGAAAAATGCAGAAGGAGCCAATCAAAATGATCACAGGTTGAAACCCCTTTCCTATGAGGAAAGGGCAACTCCTCTGGGATGCTTCAACTAAAAAAAAAGACAACAGGGGAAATTGTAGGGATTGACAAAATTATGCTTGGGGTTCAGAAAGCTGATCCAGATGGGTTTTCTCTCCTGGCCCCATGTCCTAGAACACAGGGAGACGCAGGAAGAAATACTTATTTGGCCAATGAATAATTAACCTGTGACATGCGCCGCCAGAGGACGTAGCAATGGCTACCAGATGACTTCAAAGGTGGCACAGGCACACTGATGGAGGCGCGGCCCATCCATGGCCACATGAGGGGACCACCACACTCCGAGGCAGCGAGCCTCCTAAAAGCCCGGGCCCGGAGGCAGCACCAGAGGAAGGCCTCGGCCCTTATGCCCAGTTTGTTTGGTCCTCTTGAGCAACTGGTTGGTCATTACGGGAGACGGGACAGTGGACTAGTGGTTGGTCCGAGCACTGCTCTCCTGATGTTCGCAACAGGTTCAGCAGGGGTGGGAAACGGAGCGCTTAACTCTGGCCCTCCTGACATGTTTAGGAAATGCCAGCGCTGCCTCTCCAGAGACCCATTCAAGGTGGCTCACAAAGTAAAAACAAACACAATAAAATTAAAATGAAACACAAAAATATGTTATTAAAACCAGCCACAAAGCAAAGAGCCCGCCAGAGGTATAGAGAACATATCCAGTCCTCAGAAGCACAGCTCAGAAAGACGGGGGTCCATTGGCTGAAGGAGGCCTGTTGGCTAAAGAACAGGGAAGGCCCGGGCAAGTCTCAAAAGGGCCCGGCAGCCCCACTGGAAAGGCCCTGGCCCCGCCCAACTTGCCTCAATTGGAGGAGGAGCTACAGAGGGCAAGGCTTACACAGGGGGCCTCATCGGGCAGTCTGGCCCAACAGTACCTGGGCCCCAAGCCGTTGAAGACTCGGCACAGGAGTGAGAAAAAACCAGGTTCCCGCTCTCAACAGCACCCGGCCGCGGCACACGGGACTGACAGAAGTGTCTGGACACAGGAAGCCCCGGACAGCAGACATCACAGTGAGACCACTCGGTTGTGGCAGTGGTCACGTTATCCTTTGAGGAAGGGCCACCGTGGAACTATCAGCCGAAGCAGACTGCTGGGGCTACGGGACTGGTGGAGACCCACGCCCCCCCCCCCTCGTAGGCCGGCATCCAGGACCACCCCCAGCCGCAGTTCCTTCCCCAAAAGGCACCCACACCTCTTCTTCCCCATGGCTCAAAGTTTAACCTTACAAAATCAGACAAGTGCCCGGAATGGCTCGTGCTGCACCAAATGCGGAAACTCCTGATCACTTGCAAGGAGCGGCCCCCGGCCACTGATGCAGGGAGCACAAACGATGGGCCCTCCAGAGACAGAGACAGCAACTGAGGGAAAGTGCCCCTCGAGACCCCCAGGGACACGGAATGCCCACTGCATTTAACTGGCAGCTGGTCTTGGAAAGCACGACGACAAACACCACCTCCCAAGGCCACCGGAACGGGGCTCTGGAGTTTGAAGGGGGCCCCCACGAGCATTAAAGCCAGCTCTGACCAATTCCCGGGGGGGGGGCTCGTGTTCTGAGGCAGGAGTTGTGCCAGGTTACCCCCCCCCCCCGCCCCATTCCATGCTCCGTGTTCAGAGTACGGAGGGGAATGTCTGAAGAGCAGGACGCTTTCCCTTCTCCTGGCCATCTTCAGACACGGGGTGTCCCCTTGGCCAGTCAGGAGAGGTCGGTTTTCTCAAAGTTCTTGGCTCTGCCTTTGGAGGGACGCTGCCTCATCTAAAGTGCTTCCAGGAAAAAGACGATACGGCTGGGGTGTGACTGCACAACCAGTCACACACACACACACACACACACACACACCCCTGGAGGCACCAGAGGACCAATGCTTCCTCTCCAGGTGGGACAGCTGCCCCCAGAATCCCAAGAGTCCCACCCCTTGGAATCTACAACCCCGAGACCCCCTTCCCCACACATTCCCCAAGAACAGCTGCTCTGGCGCAGCTGCGGCCCGGGAGCCGTTGGGCTCCAGGCTCTGGGTGGGGTGGCCAAGAGTCCTCCAATCTGTGCCCACTGACACTGGAGACCCACAGGCAGCGGGTGCTGGGGCAGGAGGCTGGGCAGCTGAGTTCCCACCTTGGCTTCCACACAGCCCAGGTCTCTGCTGGGGACCGGTGGGCACCCAGGACGACCCCTTTCAGCCTCACTGCTTGGGAGGGATTTCTGCCCACCTTCACGCAGGTGGGCACCTAAAAGGGGCGGAGGGCCTTCCAGCAGGGCTGGTCAAGCCCCCCCCCCCCAGCCCGCAGGAGGCACCTGCTTGGCACCCAGGCTGGCCAGTCTCCTCCGAGGACCAGTGTTCAGGGGGGGGCGGGGGCGGCGCCAACAGTGCCCCGCAACTAAAGCACATGTGAAGGAAAGAGGAAGGGATGGAGGCTGCCCCCCCCCCGAGGCCAACCCCTCCCCGCCCGCCGCCCCCCCGCACCGCGGTCCCCGGACGCCTCGGCAGGCCCCGCGCCCCCTTCCCGCACTCACCACCCCATGGACCAGAAACTCAAAAAGTTTGCTTTTCGTCGCCTTGCGCGCCCCGCCAGTGACTTCCTCTGCGGCCATCGGGCTCCTGCCGGCGGGCGATGCGGGCTCTTCCTTCCTTCCTTCCTTCCTTCCTTCCTTTTTCTTTCTCTCTCTCTCTTTCTTTCCTTCTTTCTTCCCTCCCCTCCCCTCCCCTCCGACTCTCCCCCGCCCGGCTCGGCCCTGCTGGGCTGCCCGCACTTCTTTCTCGCAGCGCCGCCGGCCGAGCGGGGAGGGGGCCCCACAGGGCGGTCGCGACGGCCCACCGCAGCTGCCGAATTCCTCCGCGGAGAGGTCGTGTCCACCCCCCCACCCCCCTAGCTCTAGCCCCGCCGCCTTGGCGCGGCCCCGACGGCAGAGGGCAGGCGGCGCGGCCCTGCAAGAACACCCCCCCTCCCAGCCAAGCCAAGCAGGCCCCGCGCGGCCGCCCACCGGCCAGGCCAGCCCCGCCCCGTCCACTCGTCCGTCCGTCCCTCCCTCCCGCGCCTGGCCGCGCTCGCCGGACGGCACCCCCCGCGCCTCTGCCGGTCAGACGAAGAGTTCCGGCCGCGCCCCTGCACCGCCACCAGGTCTGGCCCCCTCCCCAGCCCGGAGCCCGCGGGCGGCAGCTCAGCCGCCCAACGAAGTCGGGGACGGGCCTCCCCCCCGCCTCCCCCCGAGCTGGAGGGGGCGGCCTGGGCGAGGGAGAGGCCCCTTCGCCACCCAGCCGGAAGGCCGCCGCCCCCGCCCAGAGGAAGGGCGCCGGGGAGACCCGCCGCCGCCGCCGCCGCCTGCAGACGGAACGCGGACCCGCCGCCGCCCCTCACCGCCCCCCCCCCCGGGACTCAGCCGAGCGCAGCGCCCTCCGCCGGCGAGGGGAGGCGGCACAGCATCCCCAGGTGCGCGTCTCCCTGGCAACGGAGGGCGGGAGCGTTGCCAGGTGAGGGGGCGGGGCCCGGGGGAGGTGAGGGGGGCTCCCGGCGCGATCTCCGCGTCCCGCAGGGCTCCACAGTGCACGTCGGAGCAGGGGGCGGAGCCGCCCCAGTCCGCTGCGGAGCCGGAACTCCCTTCGCCACCCCCGAGCCCCAGACGAACCCCCCCCCCCCCACCGGCGGCTACGGGGGCCAAGTCCTAGGAACCGGGGAGGGGGCTCAGGCTGCGAAGGGCAAAGCTGCCCCCCCAATTACCGAAGGGGGGAGGCTCGGCGCATGCGTGGGTCTACCTTTTTCCCTTCTATGAAGGTCAGCCGAAGGGACGGAGGAGAAAGGGGCGGGTATTAACTATTTCTACGCCGCCGCAGTGCAAAGTACCCTGCGAGAGCTGGACTTGCTGGCGACACGTGTAAGCGCACTCCCACGTCGCTCTCGCCTCTGCTGGGGAGGGATTGCGATGGGGGCGCCATCCAGGAAGCGAAGCCGCCCTGACCCGAGATCCCCGCCCTGCCCCTCTCCCATCCCCCAGGGGTGCTCCCCTGTGGAAAAACCCTCCGGATTTGGAGGCCGGGTGGCGCCATCCATAGAGTCCACTTTGCAAAGCTGCCATTTCGTCCAGGTGAAGGGCTCTCGGGGGACCAGCCGGAGGTCTCCAGCCACCTCCAGGAGGTCAGCCCCAGATGCATGGTGGCCTCAGAGCAACCCCGTCCCCCTGCACAGCCCCAGAAGCTCTCAGCCCTCCCCCAGGAGAGGCAAACGGGCAGTAGCCACAAAGCTGGGTCTGTAGCCCACCTGGGCGCTTTGAGCCCGCCTGCAGCTGGTTCACACATGCTGTGGTCAGAGCTCTTCTCAGGCCGCCTCGGAGGGAGAGCCTCTTTCAGGGCAAGGCCTGGAGGCCAAGATGCCGGATGGCAAGAAAAGGGGGCTGACCTCTTAGTTTGCTGGAGCAAAATAAAGCACAGGAGAAAACGACTAACAACATTTTTTTCAATATACAAAAGCTCATGTTCAGATCACTCTTGTTAGCTGGTCTCCAAAAGCTTTTGAGGATGGGATTAAGCCAACCCCAGGTGCACAGGTTGCCCCCAGAGGCTCCTTCCTGAGCTCACACGAGATCCGGCTCATTCGCCACACCAGTCCTGCCTCCCCCTCTACCACCTGCTGGCCCTCCTGCACCTGTATCCCATGATACCTTCCTTCCTTCCTCACACCCAGGCCGCTGCTTTCCCAGTCTTTCTGCAGTTGAGGCAAAAGAGGGAATTGTGGCATGACATTATACCAAAGGATAATGGCTGCTCAGGCCCAGAAGTGCCCCCAAATCCTCTGGACTCAGAGAAGCCCAACCGGCATAGCCAATGCACCCACCTGGCACCAGTAGGGTGCCACTAGACAGAGGGAAGTGGACAGAGCTGTGAAGAGCCTGTGTGCAAGGCTCCTTGCCCCTGGCATACGATGCCTACTGTGGAAACCTGGACAACTGATGACAGCGCAGATTCCAGGAGATTCCAGCTCCCCTGCCCTCCCCCACCATGAATGAAATCCCAACAAAGTCAGGAATCTACTGCAGCAGAATATCAGAAGTCCGTCAAGCCCAGCCAGGGAGCTCTGGTCACACCTGCCGTAGCCGGGTTTGTCTCTGATAGCAGGCCAGGCCAGCCCACACAGAGAGCCAGCCACACCCAGTGCGGAACAGGAGGGCCGCGGCACTTTCTGCCAACCCAGAGGAAAACCCAACGACAGGAAAGATCGCTGGGCCCTCCTGGCTTCCTCAGGCCACTTGCGGGGGGGGGGGGGACTTCCCACAAGGGACAAGGAAGACAACAAGTCCAGCAAGATGCCATCACAGCACAGGCCAAGGTCAGGCCCCGGCAGCAGCAGCAGCAAGGCTCAGGAGACGCCACCTCAGGCCCAGTCAGACGAGACGGCACGTGGCTAGGGGTCACTCGGACAGAAGGTGCTGCAGGCGCTCCACTCAATGGCCACACTGCCGGTACAGCTGCGTGGCCAAAGCTGCCCATCTCCGCTGCATGATGTGATTGATGGGGCCTGGCTGCCTCCCCACCCCCTCGTCAGGATGATGATGCAGGCAGTCCCAAGTCATCCTCTCTGACGGCCTGACCCATTCGCATCCCTGATTTGGGGGGAGGGGGAACTGGCAGCCATCGTTTGCCACAAGTCTTCTCTCCTTTGGATGCCCGAAGCAGACATTGCTCAACCCTGATTCGTAGAATCATAGAGTTGGAAGAGACCCCCAGGGCCCTCCAGCCCAACCCCCTGCCACGCAGGAAGACACAGTCAGAGCACCCTTGACAAATGGCCTCCGTTCAAGCCTCCATTTAAAAACCTCCAAAGAAGGAGACTCCACCACTCTCCGAGGCAGCGAATTCCACTGTCCAACAGCCCTGACAGTCAGAAAGTTGGTTCTGGTGGGTTTTCCGGGCTGCGTGGCCGTGGTCTGGTGGATTTTGTTCCTAACGTTTCGCCTGCATCTGTGGCTGGCATCTTCAGAGGTGTATCACAGAGAAAAGTCTGTTTCACACTGTGTCTAAGTGAGAGGGGAAAGTTTAGTGTGGTATATTGTCCATGTCCCAGGGTGGGGAACCAATCATTAAGTGTTTGGGTGGAACTTGCTATGCAAAGGTGTGGCTGAGTGCATTGTATTGCGGGTGGGGTTATCAGTCCATTTTTCAAGTACTGGGAGCCGGGCTTTGCTAATTTTTAACGTCTCTTTTTTCTTGTCCTGGTGTTTGTGAATTTCAATGGCCTCCCTGTGCAGTCTGGCATAGTAACCTTCCAAATTATTCAGAATTTCAGTGTTCTCAAATAAAATATTAGGTCCAGTTTGGTTTAACACATATTCTGCAACTGCAGATTTTTCAGGATGGTTAAGCCGACAGTGTCTTTTGTGTTCCTTAATATGGGTCTGAATGCTGCATTTTGTGGTTCCTACGTAGACCTTTCCACAGCTATAAACAAGCAAAGCAAACTGATTAGCCTTCTCAAATAACTGCAAAAGATTGGCTAGCCAGGACTCCCCTTTGCAGAAGAGTTTTCCTCGGCAGGTTTTGTTTCTCTGTGTCAATGGTCTTTGTAGTAGTGCACTGCCGACCCAGCAGTACACGCATTAGAACGTAGACGCGTTGGGGCGTAGCGGACCTCGCGACATACCGGTCGCATCGCACCCCACTCCTCATCCCCATGAGTCACGCGGGTGGTGGAACTGTTCTGGCTCAATTCACGAGCGCCAGGGACAATGGTCTTGCTAGCAGGTGAGGATTAGGCTCAGGCAGCGTCGCTCTTCTCCGCCGCATTAGCCAGATGAGATCATCGCATCACCTGGATGATCTCCGACCTCCGGCCTCCGGAACTCCCCAGTCCTCCCTCCTGCGCCCGATGGTAACAATAAAAGGTGCCAGGAACGGCAGGCGGAGATTCGCTAGCGAACGGACCTCCGGTCTCCGCTCTTTCAGCGTCTCCACCAGATGTTATCTCAGCGTCTGCGTCGTTCTTCACGCTGACGGCGTGGAGTGGAAGCTACAGCTCGGTGCGAAACCGGGAATCCTCGAACCTCCACCCTGCTCACGGTCGCCTGGGGAAGGGCAGCGATACCGAAGTCCGCTGGATGCGCCATCCAGGACCACCAAGTTCGGTATCGCTTGTCCTCTGGATCGGCGATATCCAGAACCATACGCGTCTAGGACACTCTGCGTCGGCGGAACACCGGTGAGTATGGGAAAAACTGCAAAAGCAGGGCTTATGATGTAAACGCGTTGGCCGGAACTGGCGTTAGCGAAATCGCGCGCGGGAGTCCCAGTAAAGAAGGAGCTCGCAAATTGGTTGAGGTTGAAGCTCGGTGTCCATGGTACCCAGAGGGGACATTGAATCTTAAGGACTGGGAAAAGTCATCGAGCGACTCTTAAGCACAGAGCCTCGGCGTAGCGCCGATGTAAGCTGCTACTGGCGTGGGCGGACAATGTTTTGCCCGCTATCATGCATCGGCCTGCAGACCCTACGGCTCCCTTGGTTGCTGTGAGCGCTTCCCTCCTTCGATCTTTCACCTTCCACCAATTTCAACCCCGGAATTTTCTCTATCCATACTAAATTGGGCTTCTGTCCTCAGCTACGCCCCTCGGCTCCTTCACTTATTTCGAACTCTCCCGGCTCCAGCCGCTATCTACTGTTCGCCTTCATTTTTCCAGAAGCCACTGCACCTTTATCGTCGAAGCCAGCTAATGGCGGCGGGTTCAGAAAACTCTGCTTAGAGCATTATTATACGATCTACTGAAGAAAGAAAACCCTGGACGGAAGGCGATGCGATATTCTTGCATTGTGCCCCATCCACTTCACAGATACTGAGGAGGATGGCATGGTTGACGGGTTGTCGAAAGTACCGCCCTGAGCTATGCAATATCCTCACGAGCTCCGCCAATTCAGCAATGCGGGCGTGGAGTCACTAGCCCCTCATTGAGAGGGCATGCGTCAGGAAGCCATAAAGTGAACCACCTATCATCGGTTCCAGATGACTGGAAAACCACCTTTACCATGCTCCCTGGAGCCCTGCGCCAATTTGTGGTCCTGGGAAAGTGAGTTCCGCCAAGCAATGCTTCTTTGTGCAGAGCAACCACCTCTGGCTCGGCCCTACACGCCCGCTCCAGCACTACGGTTTCGATGCTTTTGCCAATCCCAACGCATCAGATTGTCTCTGCCTGGAGGCCACCTCTTGCAGTGCATGCCTCTGAGAATTGCGTATAAGCGCGGCATTTATCAAAGTCCCCAATGTGACCAGCGCCAGCCCAGAGTTTCTCCTCCATCGGCAAAAAACCCCAAAGAGCCTTATGCTGAATTTGTAAACAGGCTCCAGGAAGCTCAAGAAGGCAGTAGATAGCGAGGAGGCCCAAAGCGAGGCTCCTTGGCATGCTTCGAGCCTGCGAAGGCAACGCTTCCCATGGAGTGCCGCAGGGCATCCGCGGGCCTAGGCAAAAAATCCTGAACTGCCGGGACATGCTTAAGTACGCTTGCCAGGACGTGGTCCTCTGCTCCACCAAGCTGGCATACCAGCGCCAGTGCACTCTCCACCCGGCGGGAGACAGTCTCAGGATGACTCGCTTTAATCTGCGGCGAAGACCCGGTTACATCTCCGAAGGGAGTGGCCAGAGCAGTGCCCGGTGGGGGGCTCTACAACCCGGATGGGAGGGAGGGTCCTCCCCAGGAGGTTAGAGAAGGCCACTAAAACCCAAAGTGCCCGCAAGTTGCCAGAAGGGCTTCCATTGGAGAGAGCGATTTACTGCCTGTCGGAAACTCCCGCCTCCAAGTCTCTCCTGCAGCTTGAGGACCAAGGCAGAGGAGAGTACTAGAGCAGCACTCCTAAGCGCCAAGGTCTCTGCTAAAACCACCCCTCTCGTGGCATCTGCGGCTGCATGCACCCAGCCCATCTCGCTTTTTTAAGTTCCCCACGAGGTTCTTGTAAGCCCTAACTCAGTCTGACGTAGGCCATCCCTGGAACCGGGACAATTGGGCTGGTGCTGCCAAGGCACTGCTGCAGCCGAACAGGGATCATGTTCATCGGCTCCCCGGTGGATCATCGACTCCGCGCACCAAGGACCCATCCACCTCCGGGTCTGGACAAATATCCCATAGGAGCTGCCGCTTCGGGTGGCTCTTCCAGCTGATTCTCTGTCCCATCGCTGTCCGGCTGCCGACTCCAATGAAGGCTCTGAGAGCCCCAGCAACCAACATGGCACAGCCCACACCGTCATAGCGGTGTATTTTCTGGCGCTGGGATCGGGAGCTCCCAAGTCCGGCATTCTTGGGAGCTAAGCCGCCCAGGATGTAAGTTCAGGGCCCAGGATGGACGCGGCGCTTGGATATCGCGATCATCAGAGCAGCTGAGGGTCTGAAGCCGACCAGTGGCGACCGAGGCTGTGCTAGCACATCTGGGGGGGTGGGGAGACAAACAGCGAAGACAGAGCATCCCACTTTGCCGCTCACCGCGGTCCAACAACCCAGGACTTCGGCGGCAGCTTTGATACAGTCCAGCCCCATCGTTCTTAGGACATCCATGTCAATCTCTCTTGGGGAAAGAGACCTCATGAGTCAAGGTTAAAAGCGACTCTGGTCTAGGGATGGGTAAAAGCCATCACGGATCAGATTGAGTCTCAATCGTAGCCTTCCTGAAACTGCTCCTTCCTTAACTCCCACAGGAAAATCCTGTTTCCTCCTCTCCCTCCTTCTTCTCCTTCTGTACCGACCAGTATAGAGGCGGGAGAATGGCGGAGTGGCTGACTGGCTCCTCCCTTGGATTAAAATCTGGGGTCCGATCTGGCCTCAGAGTAATTGCAGCACTGTTCAGGACAGGCCTAAACTAAGCTGCGCACTGTAAATTCAACTCCATAAACCAAGGTTTTAAGGGCTTTAAACAAGGTTGCTCTCTGGTTCTTTCTGACTTAGTTTCCGGCCTTTGGCGAGCCATATAAGGAGTGCGGTCTCCGTGAGTGCGACAATCTAGCAGATAATTGATCACAAAATCTAGGCACTCATCCGGCTTCAGCATTAGCCACCAAGGTCACGGTAAGTGCAACTCCCTTGTGCAAAGAAACCCCTTCTTTTTCTCCTTTGTGTGCGTGTAGGAATTTGCCTCTGATCGCCTCTGATTGCTTCTATCTCCTCGGATGTACTCATCCCCCCCAAAAGGTGCTTCCTAAAGCCCCTTTTGTAAGTTGCTGATTAAATGCATACGACTAATCCCTCTAGAGTCTCAGCCTGTTCCCTTCCTGGGAACCGGACCCTCATGCTGGCCCTGATGGACTCTGAAGCCAGTTCACCCGCCAGTGTATTACAATTCTCCTGCCTCCTCTCCTAAGTCAAACAACTAAAGAAAGAGGAGTGTAGGCGGCCCCAGAGGAGGAGTTGCATTAAAAGCAACCTTCACGGGCTGCATAAACAAGCCTTCTTCCTTGCAATGCAAAGCCTTCTTCCTTCCCATAGTAAATTCTAAGCACTAACTTTCTGAGTCCTGTAATTCCTCGCACCATCGGCTTCTAGAACTGAGTTTCCTGGCTAAGGGAACGGTATTACGTAACCTGGGGAAGGGGGGTGTGGTTTCAGTCCTCTTCCCTACAGGCTCCTGCAGTGGGACTCAATTCACCATGACAGGCCAACCATGGAATGGCGCTTCTAGGGAGGGAAACCAACCTCATCCAGGAGATGGGCAGCGATCTTCTAAGAGAGGATTCCGCCTAGCGAATCGAAAGCTGAGGCAAGCTGCTGTCGCTATGGCCTAAAGACCCGAATAATGACCTGGGGGGGAGGCGTCCAGAGCCACCAGCCGAGGTTCTAAGCTGCCATGTACAGCAAGACTCCACTCCCCGAAAGGCGCCTGAGAACCTCTGTGCGGCTCTGCTTTGCGATCACCGCCACTCAACTCAGCGGACCACCATCCTTTGCCTGCTCTGCTTGCACTCCTGCCGGCCGGTCGGCCACCTCTGGCAAGCTTTCTACCAGATAACATTCTGGGAGAGCAGTGCCGCTGCTAACATAGCGTCTTCATCTTTTCTGCTCTGGGCCGGTACTAGAAATTCGAGGAGCCTGGTAAGCTCCTGCCTGCTCCCCGTCTGCAAAGCACCGGAGACTTCCCAAGTAAGTCTTTGGGCTGAGCTCCCTTCAAGTGAATGCCTCATCCATCAGATGTTCACCATGAAGCCGACTGGGGACTCCGATAAGGTCAAACCCTCCGGCTGGCGGCTCTTTCCGCCCAATCACTTCTAAGGCGATTAAGCTAACCACCCACGAGTCTGTGCCAACACCTGTACATCGCGGCGCAACCCAATGGGCTGAAGCTGGGAACCGACCGGGCCACATTAGCTGCCGGCTCGGCCAGTTGGAACTGCACATGGAGGACATTCCCCGTGTTCGGAAACATCCTGTCTCCCCTCAGGGGCTGGTTCTGGGACATAGGGGAGAGCGGTTTAAATCCATATTCCGCCTGACTCCCTGCGAGGAACTCTTTTTGCTGCGCTCCCAGTCGCCTTCACCATTGTCCTAAATTCTAGGAAACCACCCGGGGCTCGGACGCTTCGCCATGCAGCTCCGCCTCTGCCTTTGACTCCCTCCTGTTTCGGGCGGCCAGCGATGCAGCTCCCTCCTCAAGCGGAGAGTTAGATCTCCTACCATTTCCTACTTCTGTAAGTGGGGAGTCCCCGGTTCGCTTCCTACAATGCTAAGACTATTGGCCGGCTTGGCCACCATTGTGCCGCTAAAGTCCATCAATTCTATCTCTCCACGCTCTGGATGCCCTGGCCTCCCGGAAAGCAGCAGGTGGAACAGATGGCCAAGCGACCCTGCAGACAATGCGTGCAGGCTATTGATTATTTGTTGTTGCTTACATCACCAAGGTTGTGAGAATGTAAGCATAATATGTGTTGTTTTAATCTTTCTGATAATCTCTGCCAGTTGATCCAGCATGGAAAGTGCGTGAGTTGCAAAGAAGTTGTATCTAATCTGGAAGTATGATGTTTTGCCCCCATTGGTGGTCAGCCTCTCTGGAGCTGGCTGCGGGAGAATGGTTGAGTGCTATTGTACAGCTCTGCATTTAGTTTGATTTACGTAATTGCCTTGTTATGGGATCTTGTTTCATTCAATCGTGTCTAATATTGCCTGCGTGTATGCAAGAAACCCCTCGCCATTTCCCTTACCTCCCGCAACTAACCCTCAATTCTAATGTACTGCTTTTAAGCGGCTTGGCCAACTTGACCAAGCGTGAGGAGGAGAGCATGTAAGCGTCCTTTAAATCGCATACTTAAGCGTTTGCCTGCCCCGTTTTCTTAAAATGTAAAAGGAGGAGATGTAGTAGTGTACCGCTGCCGACTCCAGCAGTACCGTAGTAGAGCGTTGGGACGCCAGCGGATGCGCCCTTGCTGACGCTTGCGATGCGCCGCTTCTCCTCATCCCCATGAGTCACGGGTGCGTGAATTGGTTCACGTCTGGCTCAATCACGGTAGGGAGCAATGGTCTTGCCCCCCAGGTGAGAGTTAGGCTCAGGCAGCGATGCGGCTCTCATACGTGAGCCAGATGAGATCATGCATCACCTGATGATCTCCCAGTACCTCCGGCTCTCGAACTCCCCCCCCAGTCCTCCCTCACTACCGCTGATAGGAGGTAATGGCCAATAAAGGTGCCAGGAACCCGGCAGGCGGAGAGACTGGCTAGGTTAAGAACACGGACTCCTCCGGTCTCCGCTGGCCAAGTTGGCGATCTCCACCTAGATAAAGATGTTATCTCAGCTGTCTCTGTCACCGTTCTAACTACCGCTGACGGCGTGGGTGCGCACTACAGTCTTTAAACGCACAGAGTCTGTGTAGATTTCTGGGGTGCCGAGACCCACTAGCAGGCCCCATCACCTTTTCAGCATGGCTGCCATGAAGGCCGGGCCCCATCGGAAGGGGAACAGGAGGAAGCCTGGCCTGGAACCTGCTGTGATGGAGGCAGCTGTTGCCAGGATGCCCCCTGGGCTCCCTTTGAACAACTTGAGTCGTAGTTATTCCATTCCAGTCCTCCGGCACGGAGATCAACGTCAGGGATGAGTTACATGCAAACCAAATGAGACATCTGACGGGGGAAGCTTCGATTCTGAATAGCTTTTGCCCCAAAACACATTGAGGGTCTCTAAGGAGCTCCGTCTCAAATCGAGCTGTTCCTGACAGGCCTGACTCTCTTAATTCCCTTGTTCAACTTCCTCACAACCTGTCCCCTCATTTCTGCAAACTCCCCTCTTTTGAAATCAAGTGTGATTTTGGCGACAACGTTCCAGTGTCACGATTATTGAATTTCATAATGTTGTCGTTGCTGCCTGCCAGATCCTTCCGGGAGGCAACAAAGGAGTCGCCTTCTCCCAGAAACTCCTATTTCTCCACATGTAGTGGCGGAGCTACAAGGCGACGGGGGTGTATACATTGCACCAGGCGCGTGCCATTGCACCCCGACCCCATCCCCCCTCGCCAGGCCCATCCCACCAGCCTGGCCTGTTTTCAGCTGGCAGAAATCTGTTTTCTGCCGGCTGGAAAAAGTAAATGGGGGCCCCACCACGGGGGGTGGAAGAGCCGTGGAGGTGGAGGGACATGGAGTGCGCCCCAGGCTACAGCCCTGTCCACATGTAACCCCCTTCTCGTGCCCTCAAAGACTGAGGCGAAGTATTAAACACGGCTGAAAGACTCTCTGGGCTTGTGTTAAACCACAGCGGCTTCAGGAGGCCAAGAAAGCGGGGCGGGGGGGTCTCCTTTCCCCCTTCAGCCAGTGGCTTCTCTGTTTGCAGTTTCTCAGACAAGCACTACAGGAGAGTGCAGAACAGCATTTAAGGAAGGGGAAAGCTCAGCCACTCCTTCTGCTCCCTCATCAATTATTTTGCCTGTCACAACAAAACTGGGGGTAGTTGCATGCAACTTTTGCGGGGGGGGGGGGAGCGGTATGTTCAAAGGGATATGAAGAAACCAGAGCACTGGCTGCTCCAGAGGACAGGTTAGGGATGGGAAGGCAGGACTGCTCGGCTCCTGCTCGGCCTCTGTCTAGCCCGGAAGCGCCCTGTGGGTCTGGTGAGGGGGCAGGAGGGCAATGCAAGAGTTCACCAGCAGGTGAGGAAATACCTTACATTAAACCTAGTCCCCAGTGGCAGGCAAGCCCCCCCCCCCGACACACCCCAGGTATTACAGGAACTGTCTGATGCCCCCTCAGAACCTTTGCCTGGGAACAGGCCAAAGCGGGGGGGGGGGGTTCCAAACAGAACGGACTAGCCAAGTGTGCTCAGGGCACCAGGACAGATACTGGATCAGACCATAAAATGGTTCAGCTGTAAGCATCTTGGGGAGTGCAGGAAACTGCTCTGATCAAGAATAAATTCTGCCTGCTTGAACTTCCTCTGGGTTTTGATCAGTTTGCTCTGTCTGTGTGAACTGCTGTGGATGTGATAAGTCCTGAATTTGGCATAGTATCTAGCGAAATTCTACAGACAATTTTGGTTGGCAAACTAGTTGAAATGCAGGCCAGGTGACAGCCCAGCCAGCGGACTCAAGAGTCAGGGAGTTCTGGGGTTGCAAGGTCCTTTCAAAGTCATCTAGTCCACCCCGCGGCCTGCTCCAAACAGACCACCTTTATCAATGACACAATCTACCTGGAGGGAGCTCTACAGAGGGGCACTGCAGGGCTCCCCTTTGGGCCCTGGACTCAGAGGGAGGGAGGGAGGGAGGTGGTCCACCTGCTCCAGGATCTGGGAGGAGTGTTCAACCGGGGAGGAACTCTGGCCAGCCAACTTCCTCACTGCCTACCCAGCCACCCAGCCCAGAGGCCCACTGCCCACCCCAAGAAACCTCCTTTGGGGCACAAGCTCCTGATGCGGGAGGCTGGAAGAGGGTCCCTCCGGTGTTTCGGCACACCCTCCTCGCACCCAGCTGCTCTGAAGAGAGGGGTGCAGGAGGTGCCTGACCGCTGAGCAAAGACCCTCAGGACCCTTCACAGTGGGATGCACGGCTGCTATGAGCAGCACTAAAGAAGCTAAGTGGCGGCTGGGACATTTCAGGGGAGAATGGAGGGAGGACGGTGCGGGCCCCCCAGTGGGAAACTGCCCGCCCACCCCGTAGCCCCTGGCCCTCGCCCTTGCCCCCAGGGACTATTACTACAGTGGAGCCAGAAGAGGACGGGCACCAGCCCCCCTGGGGACAGCCAGCTCCACCCTCCTCTCACTGGGGTGCTATCATGAGGAGCCCACAGGCGTGGGCAGAGCTGGCACAACCAAGAGGGGTCTTCGCCATGGACCATCAGCACCTCCCTCCCACGGGACCACTCCTTTGGCCACAGCAGAAGGTGTCCCACGGCACAAGCTCAAACAGTCCAGCCAACCAAATGATCCCAGACCCCACGGAAGCCCTTCTGCAGCAAGGCCCGGTCGCCCACCAACAGGCACGCACACTCTTCCAGCAATGTGCCCATCCTGGGAGCTGCACCAAAAGCCTCTAGGACGAGCAGGCATCAGGAGAACCCCCACCCCCACCCCCCAGTCCAACCCCCGCTCAGTGCAGCATCTGCCTGGAGCATCCCTGACAAGGGCTCCTTCAGCTGCTGCTTGAAGACTCTTGAAGGGCCTCTTTGCCATCCTTGGAAGAAAAGCATGTGCTGCCGAAAGCCCCTGTTCAGACCCCTGCGCAGGCCCAGAGCACGGATCAGGACCGAGGCACTTGTCCTCACCACTTTTGTTGACTGAAACGCTCCTCCAGGCCACTCTCAGCCTCAGGAGAGAGGGAGGGAGGGAGGGAGGGAGGGAGGGAGGGAGGGAGGGAGGGAGGGAGGGAGGGAGGAAGGAAGGAAGGAAGGAAGGAAGGAAGGAAGGAAGGAAGGAAGGAAGGAAGGAAGGAAGGAAGGAAGGAAGGAAGGAAGGAAGGAAGGAAGGGCAAACTCCTTCTCTCCTCCACTGGAATTCAAACAGCTGGGAGTCTTCAGAGAATGGCATGAAAGAAAGCATTAGCCGCTCGCCCCTCTCACGAGGGGGGGGGGGTTCAAACAGAGAGTGGTCAGAGAACCCAAGCAGGGCTGTATATACACAGAAGTTCCTCCCAGCCTTGGGCTCCAAGTGGCAGTGGCCATTTTTGGCCACCTGCTCCTCTCCCGGTTTGCTTCCCAAGCCACCTCTCTCTCTGTCATGCCAGGCGGGCTATGACCTTCCTGGAAGATTGCAGACCAAGCATGTTCTGAAGGTCCGACTGGGGTGGCTTCCCTCCCTTTCAGCCCCCAGGACCACCACTCCCCCCAGCTGTACCCCCAGGGGGCTTTGCCATAACCACCGGGAAACCCAGAGGCACCGACACCATGACAATCTGCTCCCACTTTTAGCGCTTTACATTGATACAAAGAAAAGGGCTGGAAAGTTACTTCTAATGAAAAGGGAAACTGGAAGTCCCAAAAGGAACCAGCAGAGTTGGGGGGGGGGGGGGGGGGGGGGCTGCTCAATACCAATTATCATTTTTTTTAAAGGCCCTCTGGTGGCTCAGTGCAGAAAGACACGGACAAAATGGCAGCTGACACAGGGAAGACCTTAGACAGGGTCTGTTGCCAGCGCAAAGGCCTGCAGGGAAACAGCAATCCCTCGCCAGGTGGATGCAACCAAGGAGACCAAGTTTAGCGTCTCTGCTTGCCTTCAAACAGAGGCCTCTTCAACTAGCCTACCTCAGAGGGTTGTTGTGAGGATAATGTAAAGCAGAAGAGAACATGACAGCCATCTTGGAGGACAGGAATGGGAAAGGTACCCGTGACTCCCTGGAGTCCTGTGGGCTGCTTTCTGCAGCTCCATTGCGGGTGAGGCTCAAGAGAGAGGCTGACTTCACTGTGACGGGCGGGGGTGGGGAGGCACAGCTGATTCCAAATCCCTGTGCTTCTGGGCGCAGAGTCCAACCCCCTGCCGATAAGAGTGTTCAACAAACCCTCCACTAGGTGGGAATCTGGAGAGGATTATTGGGAGAATCTCACTGTGACCGAAATCAACTGGGACCACCACCCCACGCTCCATCAGTGGCCCGAACTGGGTCTAGTTTCACTGCACCCTCCTGGCCCTCTCTGTTGGGCCCCAGTTAAAGGGAGGGGTGGCCAGCCATACGTCCCCATCAGCTGTGTGACACAAGGGGCAGTAACAGCATTAGCAGGAGTCCTCTGCCCCAAACTGGCTCCGCCACTTGTGCCAGAACTGGCAGGCAAGGCCGGGTGACCACCACAGACCACGGCCAGGAAAGGCACCAGCTCCCCCCACCGCCTTCCAACAATCCTCTGCATGGCAAGAGACCGGCCAGCATTCCAGAACCCCTCCGCCCCCCCCACCCCACCCCCACCGTCAGTGGCTACCCAGGACTGAGCAGCTGGTGGGGCTGCTAAGGACTCTGGACCAAACCCCACCTCGAAAAGGCCGGCACGAGTGGAAACTTTCAAGCACAAGACGGCCCATCCCGGCAGGCAGCACCAGGAACCCACCACTGGAAGAGTCCAGAAGGCGGCAGCAGCCAGCTGTCCTGTCCTAACCCTAAGGCTGCTCGCTGGGGGTGGGGTGGGGTGGGCACAAAACCCTTTCCACACCAACAAGAAAAGCAGCAGCAAAGAGGCTGAGGCAGCTAGGAGAGGTGCAGCCAAACCCCACCCCCCTCAACTTGCCCTCCAGGGAGCAGTGGGCAGAACGTCTGCCCCACTGAAACATCACTAACCACACCCCCCAGCAGCCTCCTCAGGGTCTCTTCCCCCAACTGGGTCTGACTCCTACCCTGCCCCTCTGCCTGTGGTCCAGCCCCCCACTGACACCTGCTGGAGGCTGGCCTCGAAAAGCCAGGAAGCCCCCTCCCCAGCACACCAGGCACCCAGCTCATCCGACGAGGCAGCGTCTCCCACGGGCTCCACGCCCCCGCTGCCCCCAGCCCCCTGGTTCGGGGGGGGGAGCACCCTCCCCGCTTGCTTACCCAGCTGCCCTGTCCTCAGAGACGTTCTCCGGCTCTTGAGTGCCTCCCTACCTTTCAGGCCAGCCGGGGTAATGCCTGCCTGCCGGTCCCCCTCCCTGGTGCCAGCCACAATGAGGTTCCCGGGGGGGAGGGGGAGCGCAGGCACAGGGGCAGGTCGGATCCTGAAGCCAGAGCCCAGAGCCCGCCTCCCTCCCTCCCTGGTCTCTGGACCGGCAGACAAAGAGCTCCGCAGCAGCACCCGGCTGCCAAGAGCCACACAGAAGCCAGCAAGCTCCCTTCCTTCCTTCCTTCCTTCCTTCCTTCCTTCCCTCCTTCCTTCCCAAATGCTTCTCCCCCAGTTTCCATGGGAACAGTATAATGCCTTTCCCGTTGCTGGGGAAATGTAGCCGGAGACGGAGGAGCAACCCCCCCTCCTCCTCCTCCCCCCAAGAACCTCGAAGGGTTTAGCAGCTTCCGCAAAAGTCCACAAAGTGTTTTGCATCAAGGGGCCGCTGCCGCCACCCCCTCCCCCCTAAACTGACCATGCCGCCAACATAGAAATGGATGGGGGGCATGGAAAGCCCCCCTTGCTCAAGAGGAGGAGGAGGCGTACAGAGCTCATGGCAGGATGAGACCCCCACCCCACATTTCTACAAACAAAGCGACCAGCTAGGTGGGGCTCGTGGAGAATTCATGAACACACATGTCCCCATCCCCCCCACCCCCCACCCAGTGGTCTGGCCTGTAGCAGAAGGCAGAGAACCTCCACACACACCCCCAGTCAGACCCCTTTGTGGGCAGAGAGGAGGCGCTCAGCCACACTGAGCAGGAAGGGCTCCGGCTCCTGCCCTTCCTTGCCCTGGACACATCCTGGGGTCTTGGGAAGAGAGACTCTTTTGGCCCCAGCTTGCACGCCCAGAAAGATGCTTTCATTTTGCTAAACTGGGGAGAAGGGTTCCTGAGACACTCCCAGGGCCTGGCAGCTCACTCTGCAGCTCTCCCTCCCAAACACTTACCTGAGACGTGGGCGTCAAGCATGGCCAACCTCCAAGGGCGTGGGGGGCTCTAGCCCTCCCTCAGAGAAGATACGTGGCCTCCAGCTCCTGACAGCCTCCTCTTGCTCTGAGGCGGCCCTTCCTTTCTACTCTTGGGGAAAGTGCCGGCTCTGCCCCCAGCTTCCCTGGGGAGGGGGGCAGCAGCAGCTTGTGCCCTAAGGAGAGCCAGACCCCCAAGACCCCACTGACTTAGACGGGGGGGAGGGGGGCAATTCCACACCACAGGGGAGCACTGTTGTGTTTCCCAGAAAGGCCCAGTGTTGACAAAGGCGGCAGGCAGGCAGAGGGCACATCTCAGCCATTCGTCTGTTCCTGGCAAGCTGAGCCACAGTTGAGATTAGGAGGTGGGGGGATTCAGTGGGGGGATCCAGCTGTTCGCACCACTTCGGCAGAACCGGTTGTTGAAATGGTGCCTGTAAACCACCAGTTGATAAATTATTTGAATCCCACTACCGGAACCGGTTGTTGAATTATTTGAATTCCATCACAGGGGGAAGGAGTTAAAGGAAGAGGAGCCCGCTGACATGCACTGGTGGGGGGGGGGGGCGCTCCAGTCCTGGGGCCCAGCAGATGTTCAGAAGCAAACCCCTTCTCTGGAGACAGGGCAGGCAGCCCTGGCTGAGAGGGACGAGGTCCCCAAATGCTGTGGCTCCTGCCAAGCAGGGCTCTCCCAGCTCAGCTGTGGAACTCTGTCGGCTGAACTGGGCCAAGCCGGGGAGCAGAACCCGACTGCCGTGAGGTGTGTCCACGCAGGGCCAGAGCGCAGCAGTCTTTCTGTAAGGCTGCCAAGTTCCTCTGGGCAAAGAAACAAAAATAAAACTGTTTTTTTTGGGGGGGGGGCTTCCATGCTGAGCCCATGTGGCTCTCTGCAGGCCCCCCCTCCCAAGACCCAGTCCAAGCCCCAGCCCCAGAAGCTCAGCTCGCAGCCCCGGAAGCACCAGAGGGATGTGGTCCTACTTGGGTAAAAACGATGCCCTGCCCTCCTCCCACCCAGCCCTCCGCATCCTCAAGTGGGAGAAGTGCAGTACCCCCCCCCCACCTTCCCAAGGTGCCCCTCCCACTATGACGGAGATCATCCTGGGGAATCAGAGAACAGCCAGAGAGCAAAGGGGGGGGACACCCCACCCAAGGACCCCAAGCTCCCTACCCACCAAAGCCCACCTTGAGGTCTATTATCAACTGGGCAAATCAAACACATTTGCACCATCCGCCAGGTCTTTGCTACCTTGAGGAGGCATGGGATCCCAGCAACCCCCCCCCCCCAACCACCTGCGAGACTGCCAAGCCCCCGGCACACTGGGCCAGATCTGGGAGACCCCCGGCCGAAATCCCCACTGTAGCCTGAAAGCTTGCTGGGCGACAGGAGGTCAGCCTATTTCATGGGGCTGTTGGGGGAATGAAATGAAGAAGGGAAGGAGCATAGAAGCCACTGGGGAAGAAAAGAAAGGCAGAAAATAAAGCACACACACACACACACGCCGTCTACTCATTTGTGCAGCCCCACAAAAGGAAATAATCTCTGGGGAGGGGAGGGGAGGGGAGGAGGGATTGACTGACCTACGGACTGACGGGCAGCTAGCTAGAGATGGAAGGGTGTGAGCCCTGCTCTCTTCAGGGGGGCGGGGGGGGGGGCAGACTCACCATCAGACGCAGCAGACTCTGGAACGGCCGGGCCCTCCTGGAAGCTCCACGGCATTCACCGGGGAGAGCTGAGCAGGCCAGACCATAAGGGAGACCCAGTCGGTCATTCTTGCCAGCCAACGGGTCATGGGAAGGTGGCTGCTGAGCTCTTGGGTATCCGCTTTGTCAGGGATCCGCTTTGTCCACCTGCAAGGCAGGAAAGGGTCACCCCAACTTGACACCCAGGCCAGGTCAAGGTAGGTTGGGGCAGCAAATAGGAAGAGGACTCCCTTGGGACTTTGCCAGGCTCAGTAGAGCAGCCGGTGAACCCACTCGGGGCCCAGAGAAGGTGCTGGGGCCAGGACTGCCTCGCTGCAGAGTAGTCCAGCGGAGGCTCCACTGAGCCCCACACTCTATTCCCCAGCTGGGGGGCAAGGCAAGAAGGCACCCGCCTGAACCACGCAACCAGCCCCCAGAGGCACGATGAGGGGCCCACCGTGCCCACTGAACCGGGGGGGGGGGGAGCAAAGAGCTGCTCCTTTCTGAGCCTGGCTAGGCAGGGGCCTTCCTGTTGCCTGTCCTGGCTGCGCAAAGGCCAGCCCCCTCCTCGCTTGGGCATTATATTAACCCCCCCTGCCCCCCCCCCCGGGAACCATCCTTCCTCCCAACAGGAAAACCCAGGCCTCTTGAGACTTTGCGCAGTCAGGGATTTCTCCCACTTCTTCTTCTCTGCTTTCCAGCCACGGGACCCTTTTGGAGGGACGGAGGCAGAGTGAGCGGCAGGCAGGCAGGCAGGCAGGCAGGCAGGCAACATCCCAAGGAAGGGTGCAGTGCAGGTCTAGACACGCGCTTGACCACGCTGGCGGCTTCTTGCCAGTCCCTTTCCTAATAATCCCTGGCTTGGAGATTGTTCACCTCTGCTGCACACCAGACTGCATGTTTCACTGGGCCACCCAACCCCACCCCAAGAAGGCCTCTGTCCACCTTGGCCTCAGCCAGGTCTGACACCATCAGTGCATATGTGAAGTGGGGGGGGGGGGGTTTGCCCCAAAGCACTTTACTTTACACCTGCATCCACTTGGCCTCCTTTGCCCCACTCATGAAAAGGCCCCCTGGCTGCTGGTCCTGATCCCCTGCAGTGTGGATTGCCCTGGAGGGAGCGGCAGCCCTGCCCACTTCAGTGGCTCATGGGGTCCACGCAGAGAGGGGGCTGACAGACCCCA
The DNA here is from genome assembly GCF_021028975.2 of Sphaerodactylus townsendi. NCBI lineage: Eukaryota > Metazoa > Chordata > Lepidosauria > Squamata > Sphaerodactylidae > Sphaerodactylus > Sphaerodactylus townsendi. Next base: position 78,824,708 of record NC_059435.1, on the reverse strand, counting down.
CCGCTCATCATCATCCCCTGACCACAGATCCAACCCCTCCTGGGTCTAGGAAAGGGCCCACCCCCCCCTTGCGAAATCCACCCAGGGGGGGCCCGGCATCTCTGCCTCCCAGATCGAGGTGATCCCTGTCTGCTTTTAGTCAGTGCAGAATTCCACAGGTGAAGCTGCCACTTCCACGGGCTGCCTGTCAGCAACCGTTTCCCCCGCTGCCACGTCTCTAGGTTAAAAAGCACAGGGGGAGGGGGGGCAAGCAGGGCGCCCCTTGGCCTGGGAAGAAGGCGCGGGGCCGGGGGGAGGCGGAGCCCGTGGGGCCAAACAAACATCACCATCCTCTGTGGCGAGGGAGGGAGACCCTGCTTGCCCTCCCCCACCCCACCCTTTGGTCCTTCGGGCCTCCCTGTCCTCCCCCACACGAAGACTGAGGAATCCCAGGGAAAGCCAAGCAAAATAACCGGAAGGGAAGGGAACGCTCCCCCCCCCCGGCCCGCACGCCGCCGCACCAGCCCCGGTCTGAGCTGCCCTCGCTCCTGAAATGCCCCTGATGCCCTCTCGTGATGAGGGATGCCCACGGCCACAGGAGGGGGGCATTCAGGCACAGCCCCACTCACGGCCAGGGCGGGCACGTCAGGCCACCCACCCACCCCCCGCGGGAAGGAGCAGCCCCGCCCCCCGGGCAGCGGGCAGCAACGACGGGCACGCTCGAGGGGGCGCCAGGGTGGCAAAGCGCGCCCGACCGCTCACCTCACCAGCCCCATCGCGGGGCAAGGGCAAGCCCCATTGGGTGGCCAGCCCCCTTCCCACCGGCCGAGCCCCAAGGGGCCGTCGGCGCCTGCCTGCCTTCCCGCCTCCCTCCCCACTCGCTCGGCGGCTGGGGGGGGGGGGCGGGGGGCTGGCGACCCGCCCTGCGAGGTCCTGGGCCAAGGCGCGCCAAGGGCAGCCGCCTAAGGGTGGCCTCCGCACGGGGGAGGGGGCATCTGCCGGCAGCCCCCAGGGAGGGAGGGAGGGCGAGACGGACGGACGGACGGCAGGAGGTACAGCGCCTACCTCGCAAGGCGACGGCGCTCCGCGGCGATTCAGCCCCGTCCAGCCGGGTGCCCAGCCCAGCCGCGGCCTCGCCTCCCCTCCCCTCCCGGGGCGCCTGCGCGGTGCTGGAGGAGGGAGGGGGAGCCGCGCGTCCCCCCCCCTCGCCCTTACAGCAGGAGGGCGCTCGCCCAGCTCCCCTTCATCGCCCCCGGCGGGGGGAGGGGAGGAGCCCGAAGCCTACCTGCCCCTGCCTGGCGGCCCCGGGAACCAGCCAGACCCCCCAGACAGCGCCGCCCTCTGCTAATAGCGGTACACTGCCCCTGAACAGGGAGGCTCCGCTGAGCTGGCCAGGCCAGGAGTTCGCGCCCTACAGCATTTGGCAGACGCCCTGCTAAACCCACCAACGCCGCGAACCGCTCTTAACTGTTGCAGCAGCCGGGCTGGGGGCGGGGAGACCCTCCTCCTTTCCTCCGTGCTGGAGCAGCCGCCGCCGCCGCCGCCGCCAACGGGCACCGGCAGCAGCGTCCAGGGGAAGGTTATCTTCTTCTTTTACCTTTTCGGAACACCTGGGAATCTCGCTTCTGGCTCACAGGCAGTGTCTGCTTGCCAGAGTCCGCACAGGTACCTCCTCCTCATCCACCGCCCCCCCCGCCCGTGGTCCAACTCAATATTCATCCCCCACACAAACACCCTGAGCCGGCCATCAGCCACCCCACCTGCACACACCTTCAGATTCCACCCGCACCCCTCTGTCCACGCCGGCTGACCCGGGCCAAGCTGCCCATTCCGAAGGAGGAGACTGTCATGGACAGCAGCCTGGGTGGAGAACACACCGGAGACATCTAGCTCGGAGGAGGAGGGGGATGGGGGGGGGCAATTGGAGGAATGTCACTCATAGGACCAGAAGGACCAGGGAGTATTCTGTTCATGTGAAACTACAGAATCGCTTTGAGGTTCTCCCCCTTCTCAGTGAGGATAAGAAACTCAAGCGACAGAAGGCTCGACCCATGAAATGTCCCCTGCAGAACCCCAGAGGAGACGTGGGGTGGGGGTGGGGGCGGTGGGGGGAGAGGACTCCCTGCCGAGGGGGACAGAAGCAGCGTTCGCAGGCCTGACTGAGAAGCTGTCTCCCCGGGGCAAAAGTCCCTGATGTCACAGTCAGGCTGAGAAGACTGGTCAAGCCCACTGACCGGAAGAAATGACCCTGCTGGGCGTAGCTTTGGGGACATCAGAAAGGATTTTGAAGCTCTCGAATGGAAGCTGGAGGAACTGGAGGCGCAGGTTGTCCTTTCATCTCCACTTCCAATTGCAGGAGAAGGGCCCAAGTGGTGGAGAAGAACAGCGGAGGTGAATAACTGGCTCCGCAGGTGAGGCCACCAGGAACATTTTGGCTTCTTGGACCATGGACTGCGGTGTCATGAAGAGGGACTGCTGGCAAGGGATGGGCTGTGCCTCACGGCTGTCCGGAGGAGCATTTTTGACAAACCTTATCAAGAGAGCTTTAAACTGAGTGAAATGCAGGAGGGACACAATATTCAAGAGGGAAAGAGCAGTGGCGTATTTGCCTAGAGACGAGGGGTACCCTCTGTCCCTGGGCGCCACTAATCTGGGCACGTGGCAGGCACAAAATTGACCCCCCACATGACCAGGAAGATGGCAAGGAGGAGGAGGGGGTGTCTTTGGGTGCCCTTCGTTGTCTTCGGGTGCCCTCAACCCCGCCCATGTCGTCATCAACATGAGCAGGGTCACGGGTGCCTGGCTGCTGCCACCCCCCCTTGCTCCTGGCTTCCAGCCGGCAGTCCCTTCTGCCCTCCCCTCTATGGAGGCCAGAAGCAACTGCCGTCCCTCGGCCTCTGAGACCTGCTTTTATAAGCACTGAGGCTGGGGCCGGGGGCTTGGGGAGGGATAGCCATGCCCCCAGGAGTGGGGGAACACCACACACCCGAGCCCCACCCCCGTACTTATAAAAGCAGAGGCAGAGGAACAGCAGTCACTTCTGGCCTCCCCAGAGGGAGAGACTACCGGCTGGGACCCAGGAGCAGGGGAGCAGGGGGGGCAGCAGCAGTTGGACGGGGGGACGGAGCCTCATCCCGCCCCCAGCGTGTGTGTCTGGGGGTGCCTGGAGACAATTTGTCTCCGTGCGTCATTTCCCCCAATATGCCTCTAGGAAGGAGTTCACTAGTGCTAGAGAGAACAGGCTGAACTGCAGGCTGAATAGAGAGAACTGAGCAAATAGTTCAGAAACCCAGCAGTGAGGGGGGTAAAATCTTAAATCCGCACCCAAGGGGCATGAACCAAAGCCTCAGATGTCTCCACACTAGTGCACAAATCATGGGTAATAAACAGGATGAACTGGAATGCTTAACCCAGCACAATAAACAGTGGCGTATCTGCCTAGGGACAAGGGGTACCCCTTGTCCCCGGGCGCCACTCTTCTGGTCACGTGAGGGGCGCAAAATCGCCCCCCCATGTGACCAGGAAGTCCTGCTGTCTCGTTTTCGTGTGCCTTGACCCCATCCGAGGCACGCAAAAAATGACGAGGCAGCAGGACTTCCTGGTCACATGGGGGGCTGATTTTGCGCCCCTCACGTGACCAGAAGAGTGGCGCCCGGGGACAAGGGATACCCCTTGTCCCTAGGCAGATACCGATTGTCCCTAGCAGGACTTCCTGCTGCCTCCAAGCACCCTCAACCCCACCCTGGACTCCCCCCTCTCTTCAGAAGAGACTGCCGGCTGCCGGCTGGGAACCCGGGGGAGATGGGCACCCTAGACCTTGCCCATGGGCAGGGTTGAGGGCAGTGGGGGGAGCCTGGGGGCATCAGGGGTGGAGCTAGGGTGGTGGGGGGCAGAGCCTGGGGGGCCTCCTGGAGACAATTTGTCTCCGGGCGCCATCTGGCCCTGGTACGCTTCTGACAATAAACATGACATAATAGGCATCGCTAAAACCTGGTGGGATGGATTTCATGACTGGAATGTAATAATTGAGGGGTACAATCTATACAAGAGAAATAGATCAACTAGGAAAGGTGGGGGAGTAGCACTATCTGTCAGGGATGATGACACCTGTGAGCAGGTCCATAACTTAAATGCTGGGAACCAGGTTGAGAGCATCTGGGTAAAAATTAAGGGGCAGAAAAACAACAGTGATCTCAATGTGGGGGTCTATTGCAGCCCCCAAAGCCAGACTGAATGATCCCTTCCTGGAGCAGATGGCCAAATTTTCACAAAGAAGAGAAATAGTAGTCATGGGAGATTTCAATTATCCAGATACTTGCTGGGAGTCAAACTCTGCCAAGACTACCAGGTCCAACAGTTTCCTCATTTGCCTTGCAGACAGTTTCATGGTCCAGAAAGCGAACAAGGCAACAAGGGGTCCGGTTATTTTAGACCTGCTCCTAACTAACAATGATAACCTGGCTAATGGGGTGGGAGGAAGGGGTGGGGTCCTTTTGGTGGGAGTGACCACATTCTCCTGGAGTTCATTATACAATGGAAAGAGGATGCCAAGTCTAGTTGGACACACACTCTAGACTTTAAGAAAGTCTTGAAGAAACTACTGGGTGTGATCCCATGGTTAAGAATACTAAAAGGGAAGGGAGTTCATGATGGATGGGAGTTTCTTAAAAGTGAGATCTTGAAGGCACAATTTCAAACAGTTCCAGTGAGGAGAAAAAATGGGAGGTGTCTAAACAAACCAGGATGAGCTAAGATATAAAAGGGACATGTACAAGAAGCGGAAAAGGGGGGAAATTACTAAAGAGGAATTCAAAGGAATAGCCAAGACACGTGGGAGAAAGTCAGAAAAGCCACCCTGTTTTCCCGAAACTAAGACCTACCCCAAAAATAAGCCCTAGCATGACATTTTGGGAGTTTTGGAGGATGCATGAAATATAAAGCCCTACAAAAATAAGTCCTAGTTACTGATTTCCCTGCGCAGCTGATCTGGTCCCCTGGGGGGAGGGGCAAAATCATGGCAAAAATAAGACATCCCCTGAAAATAAGTGCTAATGCATCTTTCGGAACAAAAAATAATATAACATCCTGTCTTATTTTGGGGGAAACCCAAGTAAAGCTCACTTGCAAGAAATGTTAAAAACAATAAGGGCTTTTTTGGTTATGTCCACAGCAAAAGGAAAGAAAAGGAAACGATAGGGTCACTGAACGGAGAAGACAGTGAAATTATAACAGGGGCAGAGAAAAGGCAGAAAACGCATTCTTTGCTTCTCTTGGTTTTTTCCCCAAAAGAAAAACCGTGTTCAACTGGGGGGAAATGGATCAGAAGATACAGTAGGGGAAATTCAGCACAGAATAAAGAGCTAATACAGGAATACCTGAATACTTTAAATGACTTCAAATCTCTAGGGCTTGATGAACTACATCCCAGGGTATTAAAAGAACTAGCAGAAGTAATCCCAGAACTGCTTGCTATAATCTTTGAGAACTCCTGGAGAACAGGAGAAGTCCCAGTGGACTGGAGGAGGGCTAATGTTGTCCCCATCTTCAAAAAGGGGAAAAAAGAGGACCCAAACAACTACCACCCAGTCAGCCTGACATCAATACCAGGGAAGATTATAGAGCAGATCATTAAGGAGACAGCTGGTTCTGGTGGGTTCTCCGGGCTGTGTGGCCGTGGTCTGGTAGATCTTGTTCCTAGCATTTCGCCTGCATCTGTGGCTGGCATCTTCAGAGGTGTGTCACAGAGAGAAGTCTGTTACATGTGGCCGTGGTCTGGTAGATCTTGTTCCTAGCGTTTCGCCTGCATCTGTGGCTGGCATCTTCAGAGGTGTGTCACAGAGAGAAGTCTGTTACATACTGTGTCTAGTGAGAAGGGAAAGTTTAGTGTGGTATATTGTCTATGTCTCAGGGTGGGGAACTTGAGTGAGTGTTTGGGTGGAACTTGCTATGCAAAGGTGTGGTTGAGTGCATTGTATTGCAGGTGGGTTATCAGTCCATTTTTTAAGTACTGGGAGCCAAACCTTGCTAATTTTTAGAGTGTCTTTCTTATTGAAGTTGTCTTGGTGTTTGTGAATTTCAATGGCCTCCCTGTGCAGTCTGACATAGTAACCTTCCGAATTATCCAGAATTTCAGTGTTTTCAAATAAAATGTTATGTCCAGTTTTGTTTAGGACATGTTCTGCTACTGCAGATTTTTCAGGATGGTTAAGCCGACAATGTCTTTCGTGCTGCTTAATACGAGTTTGAATGCTGCATTGTGTGGTTTCTATGCAGACCTTTCCACAGCTGCAGGGTATGCAATAGACTCCAGCAGAAGTGAGGGGGTCTCTCTTGTCCTTTGCTGAGCGTAGCATCTGCTATATTTTCCTGGTAGGTTTGAAGATGGTTTGTAGGTTATATTTTTTTCATCAGTTTCCCTATGTGATATGTGATTCCCTTGATGTATGGTAGAAATATATTTCCTGTGCTGTTTCTCTTCAGTCCTCTGGGTTTCTCTTGGTCAAATTTGCAGGAGGGTAGCTAATACCCTGGAGTACAAGGGCAGGATTCAAAATGATCAGGACGTATTAGAGAGCTGGGGCAAAACTGACCAAATGAATTTCAACAGAGATAAATGTAAGATTCGGCACTCAGGCAGAAAAAATGAAATGCACAAATATAGGATGGGCGACACCTGGCTTGACAACACTACATGTGAAAGGGATCTGGGAGTCTTAGTAGACCACAAACTGAACATGAGTCAGCAGTGTGATATGGCAGCCAGGAAAACCCATGCAATTCTGGAACGCATCAATAAGAGCATAGTGTCTAGAATGATCAAGGGAAGTAATTGTACCGCTCTACTCTGCATTGGTCAGTCCTCACTGTGTTCAGTTCTAGGCAATGCAATTTATGAAGGAAATTGACAAGCTGAAATGTGTCCAGATGAGAACAACCAAAATGATAAAAGATCTGGAATCCATGCCCTACGAAGAAAGACTTAGGGAGCTGGGGATGTTTAGTCCGGAGAAGCATAGTTAAGGACAGAGGCATAGCTGGGCCAGAGTGCGCCCGGTGCACACTCTGGCTTTTTCACACACATCCCGCGGCACCACCACCACCACCACCCCCCCACTTACTTTAGCAAACCAAGCAGGCTGGAGAAGAGGCCTGCCTGTTCCCTTCCAGGCTGCAAATGACTTGGTGGGAACTACATTTCCCAGGGTCTCCTGGGAAATGTAGTTCCCACCAGGCCACTTGCAGCCTGGAAGGGAACACAGGCAGGCCTCCTCTCCAGCCTGCTACGTTTGTTAAAGTAAGTGGGGGGGCGTCTCGGGGTGGGTGGGGGGGTGAGCTGAGTGACCAATCGATGAGGGGGGAGGGGTCGAGGGGAATTTTCTGCCCCCTACATGACACAAAGTCGTGCACCCAGTGCATGGCGCACACCCCCTCCGCCCCCTGGTAGACCCACCACTGGTTAAGGGGGGACATGATAGCTATGTTTAACTATTTGAAGGGATGCCATGTCGAAAAGGGAGCAAGCTTGTTTTCTGCTGCTCCAGAGGCCCAGACCAGGAGTAATGGGTTCAAGGAGCAGGAAAACAGATTCCATCTAAACATGAGGAAGAACTTCCTGACTGTCAGGGCTGTTCGACCGTGGAATAGGCTGCCTTGGAGAGTGGTGGAGTCTCCTTTTTTGAGGTTTTTAAACAGAGGCTGGATGATCATATGTCAGGAGTGCTTTGATTGCATTTTCCTGCTCGTCAGGGGGTTGGACTTGATGGGGTCTCTTCCAACTCTATGATTCTAGGGACTCTGGCAGTGTGCATCGCTCTGGTCCCCGCCGGCCAGCCACCTGACCCCCCACCCCTCCAGGCAAGAAGAGAAGCAAACCTGATACTGAGGCGGCTCCAGTTCCTCCCAGGCGGAAACTCCACTTGGACACCACAACACTATTCAGAACAGAAACCCAAATCCAAGAAGTGGCACATCTGCACATCCAAAGCACCCAAGCTCGAGGGACGGGGGTGGGGCACAAGCTCAACGCCGCCCCCAGCCCAGATGTGCGTTCCCTACCCCCGCCAGTAGGAACAGAGACACCGATGACAGGCAAGCTGGGGGCCGGGGGCCTCATCGCTTTAATGGCTTTTCCTATAAAACCCCTCCCTCCCTCCCTCCCCGCTCAGGTGCTGTTGGCCTGCTCCTGTTCGAAGAGGGCCATGGCCAAGTGTGAGCGGGAAGCCAGCCCCTCCAAGTTGCTGAGGATGCAGTGGTGATAGAGCTCCTCGCTCAGCCGCGGGTCGCAGCTCCTTGGCGCGTACTTTTGCACTAGCCCCGGCTCCACAGCCCGGAAGAGGTGCAGCTCCGAATAGCGGAGGAAGACATCGAAGACCTCCAAGCCCTCCAGCACCTCGTCCTGGTCCAGGATGTCGGCAGCCAGCTTGGAGCGGGCGGCCATGTAGTCCAAGTTGTAGAAGCAGGCCTCGGCAAAGACGTGCCGGTCGAAGTGCCCGTCCCGCAGGAAGTCCGCGCTGGAGGAGGAGGCGGCGGCGGCGGAGGCGGCCTGCTCACCTCGGTAGGTCAGCGCGGGGTTGAACTCCTGGAAGTGCACCGGGAAGAAGACCTGCCAGCTGCTGATGGCGTTCATGCGGCAGTGGTTCAGGACCTCCCCCGTCACCTCCGTCCAGACGCTGACCAGGAAGAAGAGCGTGTCGACCGGGTGCTTCTTGGAGATCACGTCCATCAGCTTCACCTGGGAAGGGACCTCCGTCTTCACGCTGATCCAGGGGATCTTCACGTCTGCATAGCGCTTCTCCAGCTCAGCCACCATGGCCTTGACCCCCGCAAAGACGTCCACCTGACCAACCCGCTGGGCATCGTAGGGATCGTAGATGAAGAGCAGCAGGAGCCAGGCGTTGTCGTGCGTGTCCAGGGCGTTCATGGCGAATGTGTCGAGGAAGCTGCCCACGAAGTCCCGCTCCTGCACCGTCAGGGGCAGCACCAGCTGCACCCGGGTGGCCTCCGTCACGTAGGGCATGGGGATGATCTCCACCTTGCTGAGGGGGCGCAGCAGGCTCACCCGCTTGGCCAGCAGGTGCCGGTGCCCCTTCTGGGTGGCCGCCTCCAGCAGCAGGTCCAGCTGGTACTCCATGCCCCGGGTAGGATCAAAGCGGCGGTACCCGTTCAGCAGCTGCCGCTTGTGGAACCGCAGCCGTGGCTGGTAGCGCCGGTTCAGCTGCTCCAGGGCCGCCTGCAGGATGTCCGCCACGTCCGCCTTGCTGGCTCCCACCAGCTCGCACTTGGGGGCCCCGCTGGGGCAGGAGAAAGAGTGCTGCTCGGTGAAATACTCCCAGCCGATGACCTCGAAGCGGGACTTAGGCACGAAGGGAGCGCTGATGCCCACGGGCCACGCCAGGCCTGCCTCGCCTGAGGGCATCAGAGAGGTCAGGTTACGGATCTGCACCTGCCGGGAAGAGGAGACCGGTTCGGTCAGCATCGGCGTCCTCTGGCTCGAGTCATGACTGCCCACCTGTGGCCCCCAAAGCCATCCAGCTCTTTCCCACCCCACCCCACCCCCCACGGGACCAGGCCGACAAGGTTGGCTTTGGGAAAGCCAAAGGCCAGGGGGATGCTGTGCAGGACACACCTGAGACAAGCACACACCTGCTGAGGCAACAAAAATGTGTTTGCTGACTACACGTCACATCCTCAGGTGCACGAGGTGAAACTTCAGCCAACAGAAATATATCAAAAGCTGAGGGGGATGTGGGAGCCGGGAAAAGAGGCCTTTGAAAAGCCACAAAACCCAAGAGATGTTGGTGGAGACGTTCCTAAGCCGTAACTCTTCTACCACCTGGGCTCTCAAACTTCCTCTTCATGACTCTGCCTACATTTCTGTCAATGGTGGTTTCTCCTACCTACGGCTTCCAGTCCACACGTGCTTCTGCAATAAGGCACAGCGGATGTCCAGGGCGTGTCTGTATCCCCTGCCCACTGTGGGAATTCATAGCAGGCGGAGATGCCAACTGCGCCCCTTCCCGTCAAGGGGGCCTCCTGGGCATACGCCCTGCTGGAACAACTGAGCTACTCCACTGCGACAGAAGCAGGGCGTGCTCCTGACGACACTCAGCAGGCAAAGTGGGGGTGGGCTACATGGCCCCTCTGCGTCTGCCCCAACGAAGAGGACTAAGCCCACAAGGGGCACTGTTTGCATCAACCCATTAGCCTTTGAGATGCCGATCAGCCCCCTTTTGTCAAAGCCACACGAGGCAACACCTTCGACTTCCTCTCGGCAGGTCCCCCCCACCCGCTTTTAACCATCCCGTGCACAGATGGAACGGTGTGTCCAGGAAAAGGCCCTTCTTCCACCTCACCTCTACCGCCCCCTCCCCCTCCCCCCCCACGCCAGGGCCCAGGTTGCTCTCTGCAGAACTGAACTGCCGGCGGTTTCTCAAACCTCCTGCCAGCCGGGGAATGAAAGAGAACTGGCACCAAGTCTCTTAAATCAGAAGTCAGCCGTGCCCCCCCTCCCCCCACCCACGGCCTGCCCACCCTCCCCCTCCCCCACCCCACCCACTACCTGCAGCTGCTCCATCTCTTGGTAGGTCTTGTCCAACTGGATCCTGCTGAACTGCTTGTGCAAACTGTACATGAGGGAGGGGTCCGTGACGGGGTAAACAGCAACCGTCCCCCAAAGCCCCCGCCCCTCCTCCTTCTCTGGGTCTGCGTTCTTGGCCAGCTCGTGTGTCAGGTACAGCTGGCCCTGGAGGGAGAAAGGAGAGAGATGGACTTCATAGTTCTCTGTCCTGGTGGGGGCCAAAACGTCACCAGTTTCTGATGAACACCCCACACGACCAAGGTAACCCCCACCCCACCCGTGATTTTAGGTTCATGCCTTTGGCAAAGAACGAATAATAACCCTCCAGCCAGCCACACTGGGCTTCCCTCCCCCCACTCCTGGGTCTAGTCTGGGGGAGGGATGGCAGGCACCCCCCCCCCTTTTGAAACACTCTGGACGGACGGACAGACAGACTCTCCTCTGCATTGGTGACCAAAAGGTCTTCTGCCTCGAGGAAGAGGCTCACGGGAAGCCACACCAAATGGAGGAGCCAGCAGCAAAGCAACTGAGCTCGGCTGGAGGGGGGTGGGGTGAGGATGTCCTTTCACCAGATCCTCACAACAGACAAAAGGAAATGCTTCTTTCCACAGCAAGTGATTCGAATACGGCACTCGCTGCCCGAGAATGTGATGATGCCCACAGACGTGGTCTGCTCTGAAACAGGGTTAGACCGATCTGTGGACAGGAGGGGCTGCCCGAGGCCACGGGGACTAAAGTTTTTCTGTTTTGTTTTTCTGCCTTTTGCGAGTTTCTTCGCTTGAGCCAGTGAGACGCAGGCATTTTTAAAAAACTTGGTGGTGCCTTCCCTAATGTGGGTGGTACATCCTGCCTGGACTTCGATCCGCCGGAGTGAACAGTCCCCTCGTTTTTATCAGGTTCTCTCTTTTGAAATCCAGTGTTATCACTTTAGACCTTTGGGCAATTTCCCACTGGCATGAATTCTGAATTTAATAGCACCGTGGCCACTGTTTCGCTCATCCAATCACGGCCATCTAGTCGTCCAACCGCCTCCTCCATCCGGGATCCGCAGGCCCATTTCACTGCTGCATAACTCTTACTGTAAACGTTTATCCTAATATCTAGTAGTCGGAACCTTTTTGCCTGCAATTTAAACCCATGGTTGTGAACCGTGCCCTCTGCTTCTCACAGCTCCCTGCCTCCTTCTAAAGCAGTGGTTCCCAAACTTATTTGGCCTACCGCCCCCTTTCCAGAAAAAATATTACTTAACGCCCCCTGGAAATTAATTTTTTAAAAAGTTTTAATAGCAATTAAACAGAAAGATATATGTATTAATGTTTCTACCTGTGGCCATCACCGCCCCCCTGGATCGCTGCAGCACCCACCAGGGGGCGGTGGCGCCCACTTTGGGAATCACTGTTCTAAAGCGACAGCCCTTCGAGAACTTGAAGAGAGCCATCGCGAGAGCCCCCTTTGCCTCCGCTTCGCCAGGCTAAACATTCCCAAGTCCCCCAGCCTTCTCTGATAGGGCTCCAGGCCCCGTGCTCTGCACCCCCTCCCTCCTGTCCACATCCTCCTTGAAGAGAGGGCTCCAGAACTGTACACGATACTCCTGGTGCAGCCTGCCCAATGCAGTGTACAGCAGGACCACGACATCTTGCGATTTGGATGTTATGTCCCAATCGCGTGAGCCTTTTTTGTTGTTGCACCACACTGGCTGCTCATATTTAACTTACAATCCACTCACACCCCCGCCCCCCAAGATCTTGTTCACACACACACCGCTACTCAGAGGCTTATCTTCACATCTAGTATGCCTGTGTCTCATTTGTGTTACCTAGATGTGGAATATGGAGCGTCGAATTGTACCTTGTTCACATCTGCTCACTTTTTCAGTGCAAAAGTATCTACAATCTCGCATCAGGTCTGGCCCAACGTGCAGCCATGTCTGGTCTCCAGCAACCTTGTTTCTATAGCGTGACTCAAACACACGCTTGTCCAGTCAACATGAATACATTTGGAGTCACCTGGCATTATAACCATTTCTGCTGTAGTCACACCTCTCACTTCCTGCTCCACCTCAGTATCTGCCTGGGGGGTTTTGATGTGGGGGGAGGGTCTCGTTTTCTTTAGCTTCCCACTCCCCTTAGCTATGGCTGGTGATTACCTAGCGGCGGCTCATTCACAAAAGCTGCGGCCACAAGCAACCTGACGGCTTCTTGGCGGAGTCACAAGACCCGGGGCTACATGGAGTCTCCCAGGCTGCCCTGCATGAAGCTCTCGTTGCTTCCTGGTTCCAAGCACGACCCTTGAGCCTGCTTTATATCCACTGCGGTAACAGTTCTCCACAATGAAGCCAGAAGCTGGAAGGGCATTCATAGAGCGGCAGAGGGCCTTTGCGCCTGGCAGCAACCCACGGGCTGGACCAAGCCTCCCTCTCAGCGCAAAAACAGAGCAGTCCCCAGACTGACCCCCCGCCCCCCAGCAACAGCAGCCACAGCCCCGCCTTGGCCAGGGGAGGTACCTGATGCTGTGAGACGCAGCTGACGCCCAGGAAGTCCACAAGGCACCGCCCCAGCCACTCGTCCGGGCGCACGCTGAGGATTTCGTTGCGGCAGCTGTCCAGGTAGGGGTGCAGCTTCAACAGCAGACTGCGGGAGAGGAGATAGCCAAAGCCCCCGTGGCAGTACCGGGCCCGTTCGTCCCCTCCGATGAACTCCTCCGCCCGGCCCAGGTAGATGTCCTGGCTGATGCTGAGGTGGCTCACGAGGGCCTTGACCTGCTCCGCGTGGGCGTAGGTGTCGTCCTGCATGACGAAGAACCAGTCGAAGTCGCTCCCCAAGTGCTGATGAATGTAGCGCATCGTCTCGTACATCAGCCAGACGGGGCGCTCGTCGCCGTGGGAGACCAGCGTCATGCCGTGGGGCGTCTTGGCGCTGCGCAGGCCCGTGAAGTACAGCAGGTGAGAGAAGTGGTGGCCCACGGTCTTGTTGACGGCCACAGCCAGAGTGTTCAGGGTAGCCTTTGAGCTCAGCACAGCCACAAGGAGGCGCTCACGGAAGCCCAGCTCCGTCTGGATGTACCGTGTCCTGCAAGATAGTGATGGGGTGTTCAGCCAGCCCTCCCGGGGCCCTGGAAGGATGGCGCAGTCCCTATCACAGGGGGAGGTGTGCTTTTCCACACCTAGGGCTGGCACTGATCAGGCTGCCAGCAGCAGCAGCGGCGGCAGACCACACAGCCAGGCGTGGTGGGAAGGGTCTGCAGTGGTGGCCTCACGAACTCCCTGCGTCAGGGGGAACCCACGGATCCATCCATCCGTGCAGGGCAGAGGCACCAACCTCCACCGCAAGATCAGCAGACACTGCCTGCCTGTGACCGGCAGGCCCAGGCCCCAGCAGCAGGGGCGGGGGAGCAGGCGGCGGGGGAGGGGGCACGCAAGACCTCCAGGGCTCGCCTTTGTGCGGCTAACTGAGGCCGTGTCTTAAAGGGGCAGGATCCCTTTCTTCCCGAAGCCCCCCCCCCCCCCAGCCGCGCCACTTTCTTTAAGCCAAACTCACTACGGGCCTCAAACATGCACAACTTCAGAGGGAACACCTGGCAAGGGGGGGGGGGGCTGCATGCATCGCCCCCCCCCCCCCAGCAACACAGCAGGCATTCGCCCCGCGACTGTCAGGAAATGCCCCAGGCGGCCTCTCTGGGGTGGCCCCGTGCCATCAAGGCGGCAATGCCCACGCGCAGCAGGGCACCCCACCCCCACCCCCACCCGCCGCGGCCCTTCCTCCTCCTCCTCCCCCTCCCCCTCCTCACCGGAGCACTTTCTTGTGGGGCTTGCTGGGGTCCCGGGAGTAGGGGACGATGCGGGGCCGGAAGTCCTCTTGGCGGGGGCCCCCGGGGGGGGCGGCGGCGGCGGGCGGGCGGCCGTCGGGGGCCAGGCAGGGCTCCCCCCCTCCGCCGCCGCCGCCCTGGCTCCAGGAGACGCGCAGCAGGCTCAGGCTGCAGCCCAGCGACAAGCCCAGCAGCAGCGGCAGCGCCGGCCGGAGGGGCCCCAGCAGCAGCCTCGCCGCCCCCCGCATGGCGGGCGGGCTCAGCAGCCTCACGACGCCGCCCGGCCCCGGCGCCCCATCTGCACCGGCCGCGCCCTCCCCGGGGCCAGCGAGGAGCCGGGAAGCCGCGGGGGGGGAGGGGAGGGGGGGAGGGGAGGGGGCGGCCCGAGACACGCGTCGCCCGGGGGCCGCAGACACGCGCCGCGCTCAGACGCGCCCTTGAGCCGCCGCCGCCGCCGCCGCCGCCGCCTGGCAGGAGGGAGAGCGGAAGGGGCGGACTCCATTTCCCAGGGCGCCGCGCGGCGGGCGCGGGGCAGGCCGGGTCCGGGGCGCCCCCTGCCGCCGGGAGCCTCGTTTTCCCAGCGGCCCCCGGGGCCCGGCGTGCGGTGACGTCGCGGGCGGTGATTGGTGGCGGCGCCGGAGGGGGCGGAGCGTGCGCACGCGGCAGCAGCTGTTCTGTTGCGACAGTCGAGGAGCCGGAGCCGGATCGGCGCGGAAGAGCCGCGGACGCCGCCAGCAGCCGCAACAACAACCCGGTGGGGGAGGCCGGAAGGGAGCCGGGGTCGCCCACACCTCGGGCCGGGCCGGGCCGGGCCGGGCCGGGCCGGGCGGGGCGGGGCGGGGCGGGCCGGGCCCGGGAGGGAGGGCGGGCGGCCGGCTTCCCCCCCCCCCGCCGCTCCCCCTGACCGGCCCTCTCTCTCCCCGGTTCTCGGCGCAGGCCCCGGCGGGCGGAAGGAAGGGAGGGAGGCAGGGAGGGAGGCGAGAGCGGCGATGCCGTCGGACCTGGCCAAGAAGAAGGCGGCCAAGAAGAAGGAGGCGGCCAAGGCGCGCCAGAGGCCCAAGCGCGGCCCCGAGGAGAATGGCGAGGCCGACCTGGAGCACAAGCGCGACTCGGGCGACGCCGACGCCGGTGAGCCCCTCCCTGGCGGGCCGTGACCGACCGGGGAAGGAGGGAGGGGGCAGCGCCCACGTGGTTGGGGGTGGGCGGAAGCGGAAGCGGCCTTTGGGGTCCCTGTTGGGGGGGCCCCGCCCCCCGCCCCCCTTGACCGGCCCTCTCCCGGCAGCAGAGGCGGAGGCGGCGGAGGTGGACGCGGCGGCCCGGGCGCTGGAGGAGTTCGAGCTGAAGAAGGCGGCGGCGCGGGCGGTGACGGGGGCGCTGGCCTCCCACCCCAACAGCACCGACGTGCACATCATCAACCTCTCGCTCACCTTCCACGGCCAGGAGCTGCTCAGCGACACCAAACTGGAGCTCAACTCCGGCCGCCGCTACGGCCTCATCGGCCTCAACGGCACCGGTGAGCCGGCGGCAGGAAGGAGCCCTGCCCGTGTGCGCATGCGCCACCCCCCCCCCTTTCCAGCAGGACTTCCCGCCTGAGGCAGCTTTTGGCTGTTGCCTGATGGGGGTTTTTTTTGGGGGGGGGGGTTGACTTGCAAGACCCTTGGTGGGTTTTGACGAGAGTGGCAGGAAGTTCTGGGGTTGGGGGGCCTCTGCAGCGCCCCTTTCAGCTCTCCTATTCTTTCCAGTCTGGTGGGAGGAGGGTGTTGCCCTGGGAGTGTGGGAGGCACCTGGCACCAGAGGAACCCCCCCTCCCCCGCCCCCTGGTCTGCAGATGATACAATCAGATCCCAAGCCCACACTTGGATCATGCAGACTGCTCTGCTCTGATCAGCTGGCGTCTTCCTCCGGCACATCTAGGAAAGTCCATGTTGCTGTCTGCCATCGGGAAGCGGGAAGTGCCCATCCCAGAGCACATCGACATCTACCACCTGACACGGGAGATGCCGCCCAGCGAGAAGACGCCCCTGCAGTGCGTCATGGAGGTGGACACAGAAAGAGCTATGCTGGAGCGGGAAGCCGAGCGGCTCGCTCACGAGGACGGTAATAGCCAGGGCTCCCTCGGGTGCCCCTGAGGAAGGGCAGTGTGCTTTCCTGGAGGATGTCATGTGGGGGGGGGGGGAGCAACAAGGGAGTCTGCAGAGGGGGGAAGAGGCGGTCTGAAGCCGCTGGTTGTTTTTCCTCCCTGTCTTGCAAAGCCGAGTGTGAGAAGCTGATGGAGCTGTACGAGCGGCTGGAGGAGCTGGACGCGGATAAGGCCGAGATGCGGGCCTCCCGGATCCTCCACGGCCTGGGCTTCACCCCCTTGATGCAAAGGAAGAAGCTGAAGGACTTCAGCGGGGGCTGGCGGATGCGGGTGGCTCTGGCCAGGTAGGCAGCTGGCGGGGGCTGCTTTTCCCCCCCACCCCGGTCTGCTGGAGAGGATCCGCCTCCACGCTGCTTGCTGCTCTCCTCTGCAGGGCCTTGTTCATCCGGCCGTTCATGCTGCTGCTGGACGAACCCACCAACCACCTGGACCTGGACGCCTGTGTGTGGCTGGAGGAGGAGCTGAAGACGTAAGTGGAGGGGCAGCTGCCGAGCTGCCCTGGGGTGGGTTCCAGAGCACATCTCCCCCGGCGTTGCTGGCCGCTGCATCTCCTGAGGCTGGGCTTGGCTTTGCAGGTTCAAGCGCATCCTTGTGCTGATCTCGCACTCCCAGGACTTCCTGAATGGGGTCTGCACCAACATCATCCACATGCACAACCGCAAGCTCAAGTACTACACGGTGAGCCGGGGGCCGGCTGGAAGAGGGGCTTTGGGCTGCCCTGGAGGCGGAGGAGGGGCCTGGCTGGCTGGCTGGGAGTTGCCTCCCACACCCGATTGTGGGCCGGAGCTCCAGGGCAGGCAGTGGGGGTGGCCGGACTCAGCGCTGCTGTGCGTCTCCTCTTCCTCAGGGCAACTATGACCAGTATGTCAAGACGCGCCTGGAGCTGGAGGAGAACCAGATGAAGAGGTTCCACTGGGAGCAGGACCAGATTTCCCACATGAAGGTAGCCCCTAACCCTGCCCTGGCTGGGTTTTGGACCTTGGGTTTTGGGCCTTGGGTACCTGCTTGGGGTGGGGGTGGGGGGCTGCCCTGCCTTCCCTTTCGTGGCAGGTGGGCAGCACTGGTACAGTTCTCTGTCGGGCCAGCAAATGTATTTTTGACCCCTTCAGAACTACATTGCCCGCTTTGGTCATGGCAGCGCCAAGCTGGCCCGGCAAGCGCAGAGCAAGGAGAAGACGCTGCAGAAGATGATGGCCTCGGGGCTGACGGAGCGGGTGATCAGCGATAAGGTGGGGCAGGCCGAGATGGGGGGGGCGGTGCAAGAGGACAGAAGCGGGGCCTGCTGGGCAGGGCAGGCGTTGCCCTGTGCTTGCCGACCTGCAGGCTCACCGGGCTCCTCTTTCTCTCTAGACGCTCTCGTTTTATTTCCCCTCCTGCGGGAAGATCCCGCCGCCCGTCATCATGGTGCAGAATGTGAGCTTCCAGTACAGCAAGAATGGGGTGAGTGGACGTGGTGGGGGTGTTGGGAGAACATATCTCAGGGAGTGGCCTGCTCTAGCCCGCCTCTCTGTGGTTTTAGCCTTTGATTTACGCGAACCTGGAGTTTGGGATTGATTTGGACACACGGGTGGCACTGGTAGGACCGAACGGAGCTGGCAAATCAACTCTCCTCAAGCTTCTCACGGGCGAGGTGAGTGCCCCTCTCTCTCCTGAGTTCCAGGTGGGCTGTGGAGGAAGCGGGGTGCTGGGCGGCGGGGGGGGGGGCTAGTTTCTGTGCTCACTGGTTGTTGTCTTCCCTCTCAGCTCCTGCCTACTGATGGGATGATCCGGAAACACTCTCATGTCAAGATTGGTAGATACCACCAGGTATTCTTGTGGGGCGTCTGCCTGATCCTTAGTTATCCTTTTAGACCCGGAGGGATCTTTCTCCCTGGCTGCCTCTGGGGACTCCTCCCAAGCAGCAGTGCCAGGATCTTGCCTAGAAAGGTGCCAGATCCGCTGCCGCTTTGAGGGCCTGCTGTTTGGTGTGTGTGTGGGAGGACCTTCATCCCACTCTCTTCCCTGCCTGTAGCACCTACAAGAGCAGCTGGATTTAGACCTTTCCCCCCTGGAGTACATGATGAAGTGCTACCCAGAGATCAAGGAGAAAGAGGAGATGCGCAAGATCATCGGCCGCTATGGGCTGACAGGAAAGCAGCAGGTGGGTCGTCTGCCCGTCTCAGGCTGCCATGAGGAACCCTGCGGCTTTGGTTGCGATTCCTGCATAGAGGCTTCCAATGGGTGACCTCATTGTGGCTGCTGGGATCTTCTTCCAAGATTTGTTCTGGAGAGCTGCGGGGGGGTGGGGGGGCGTTGAGGAGAACAGCTCAGCTTTGGGACTGGAAAGAGGCCTCCACCCCTGCCCCGCCCCCTTCTTTGCCCAGAAATACAGTGGTAGTTCCCTACACACACACCCCTCCATTACGCCCGATCTCCTGCTCTGGGCTCCAGTCTCGCCCCCGTCTGTTCTGGACAGAGCAGGCTTCCTGGCTGCCTTGCCCCGCAAACTCGAGAGGGGGGGTGGGGGGGCACCTTCTCTTGCAGTCAGTTCCAGAGAAGCAGCTCAGGAAACTCCAGTGCACAGTGCTCCCTCTTTGGGAGAGAGGCCGGCCGTGTGGCTGAATAAGGAGATGTTCACGGGCAGGCTGGGGAGGGCAGCCAAGAGGGGGGCAGCGGGGGAGATGTCCTGCTGCTGCCGCCAGGGCTGTGGCTCCAGGGGCTCCGCCACGTGGGTAGTTTGGGGTCTGCTGCTGGGACTTCCGGTTGATAGTCCAGGCCAGGGGGTTTGTGCCTCAGCCAGGGGAGCCTGTGCTGGTTCCTGGCGGGGCCCACAATTCAGACCCCTGACAGGTGTGGTTCCATGGCTCAGGTGGGGAGGGGGAGGCTTTGGGAAGAGGGAGGGGGCCGGAGCACTTGAGATGCTGCTCAGCCATGGACGCTGCCCTTTCCCCTGCTCTTCTGTACCTTTAAGGGGTCCGAAGTGGCTTCACAAGCACCTTGGGAGATAGGTGGCACTGAGAGGGCTCAGAGAGGACTGTGATTGGCCGAGGTCACCTAGCAGGAGGAGGGAGGAATCCAACCCAGTTCACAGGATTCCAACCCAGTTCACTGTTTTTAACCCCTGCCCCACGCTGACCCTGGCTGAAGGATCGGGTGGGGGTTTGTGTCAGGTGGGGTCCCTGGACACACAGTGGGCTAGCCTCCTGAAACATCTGGCTGGAAGCAACACCCTGCTCTTCCTTTCCCTTTGCGACAGAAGGCCAGACGCAACCCCTGGGCCACAGCCCTTTGGTCCCGCTCTCGGCTGCGGGGGGGGGGAGCCTGCTGGACATTGTGCCGCAGTGCTGGAGCAGGTGTGTCCTTACCTGGCAGGTCAGCCCAATCCGGAACCTTTCAGACGGGCAAAAGTGCCGCGTGTGCTTTGCGTGGCTGGCCTGGCAGAACCCTCACATGCTGTTCTTGGATGAGCCCACCAACCACCTGGACATTGAGACGATTGACGCCTTGGCAGACGCCATCAACGACTTCGAGGGGGGCATGATGCTCGTCAGCCACGACTTCCGGCTCATTCAGCAGGTTGGTTGGAAAGTGTGTATGTGGGGAGCGGGGGGGGGGGGGGGGGGGGTTGGGTTAGGGCAGCCAGTATAGCTGGAACAAAACTGGAGTGATATGGTCTCTCTGGCCCACCCATTCTGGCCCACAGCATTCTGTACACATTGTAACTTCCAGGTGGTCTTCAAGGGCAGCCCCACGTACAATGAATTGCAGTAATCTAATTTAGATGTGACTAGGGCATGCACCACAGGGCCAAGATTTTCCACACCTAGCACGTGCCAAGGCTGGGCACTTTTTATCCAGAGGAGGCCTGGACCCAGCAGCACCCCCAACCCAGACTCCTGTTTCTGTAGGCAGGGGGGGTGCAGCCCCACCCAGGACAGCAGGTGTCCAGTTTCTGAGGTCAGACCTTCCATTCACCAGAAACATCTCCATTCCGTTAGGATTCTCTGCACTCTGTTCACCCTCTTCCTTCCCAGACCTGCTTCTGGGCTCCCGTTCACGGTTTCCACAGAGGTGGTGGGAGCGCGCAGCAGAGCGGCAGGCCATCCACGTTATGACAGAAGCTCAGCCGCCATCCTTGCTGCCCTGTGGCTTTTTATAGACATTAAAAAAGGCGGGGCAGGACAGAGCAGAGCCTGGCAGATGGTTGCAAGTCAGAAGCCAAAGGGCTGAGTCCTCCACCCCACCCCGCATACTATGCTTTGAAACCTACCTTCCAGGCAGAGCAGGGCCTCCTAATCAGCCCTAACCCTGCCGGGGGGGGGGGGGGGGCGGAATGTTCGGAAGAGGTCCAGAGCAACGGACAGGGTCCCATAAAACCACCAGGGCTTCCGAGGCCCGTGACCATGCCTGAAATCAGGTTGGAATGGACCCAAACCATCTGCTTCATCCCAGAATCTCTGAAGCTGGCTGGTCCCCGCTGGTTCAGCCACCTTGCTCAAGAAGGGAGCATCTCAGACTGGCTTTTCCAGGCTGTGTGGCCGTGGTCTGCCGTGCCTCTGAAGAGGCCAGCCATAGATGCGGGTGAGGCGCTAGGAGTGAAAACTACCAAGCCACGGCCACGTAGCCCAGAAAACAGCCTGTGGATTCTGGCCATGAAAGGGTCCTGCAGTATGTTGGCCAGCAGCGGTTCAACTTCCGTCCTCCAGAGTAGGATTTTTCAGGCGTAGGCACACCTTTGCCTGCTGGGGGCTGCCCGGCAGATCGGCAACCAGTTGGTGGGCGGAAGTGCCCGTGAGTGGCGTCCTCTGGAGGAGCAGCTCTTCCATGAGATGCCTGCCCTGCTTGCGTCTCCCCTCCCCTAGCGGAGGTGCTGGAGGCTGCGTGGCCAGGCCGGACCCCTCCTGGAGAGCAGGCTGGCTTCTCAGACCTCCACTGGGATATTGCCCGTTCCTTGAATTGTGCCTGCAGGGCTGCCAGTGTACGTTCTCCCACCCAGGTGTCACGTCACCCTGGCGCTGTTCACCTATTGCAGGCCCCAGGCAAAGTGCCCGTTCCTGTATTTCAGCCATGCAGTGGCTTGGGGCCAGGGGACTTGCAGGGCCCGCCTTCCTGTGGCGTCGTCCCCTCCTGCTGAGAGTCTGTGGCCTGCCCAGAAGTGATTGCAGGTGGGGCTTTATGAGACTTGCCAGGCTGCTAGATCCCCGGATCCCTGCTCAATAAATGGACTCTGGTATAAGAACATAAGAAGGAGCCTGCTGGATCAGACCAGAGTCCATCTAGTCCAGCTCTCTGCTACTCGCAGTGGCCCACCAGGTGCCTTTGGGAGCTCACAGGCAGGAGGTGAACGCAGTGGCCTTCTGCTGCTGCTGCTGCTCCCGAGCACCTGGTCTGCTAAGGCATTTGCAATCTGAGATCAAGGAGGATCAAGAATGGGAGCCATAGATCGACTTCTCCTCCATACATCTGTCCAAGCCCCTTTTAAAGCTATCCAGGTTAGCGGCCATCACCCCCTCCTGTGGCAGCATATTCCAAACACCAATCACACGTGTGAAGAAGTGTTTCCTTTGATTAGTCCTATTTCTTCCCCCCCCCCCCCCAGCATTTTCTGCTGCCGGGGCACCCAGGCAAGGGGCCGCTCCTCTCAACTGAGGGGTTCCTTCTTCCTTGAGCTGCTCTGAGTCTTATCCATGTTGGTCAGTTTTGCTGGATTTTATGCCCTGGCTAGTTGTCAGAGGAGGGTTTTTATTGGAATGTTGTTATTACTGGGTTGTTTTATTGCCATTTGTTTTTTATTGCATGCTTGATACTCTTTAGTTGTTGTCAGCCTGCTTGAGCAGGTCTGGAGAGGCGGCCTGCACATGTGGTAACTAAATGAATAGGCGGCAAGTCTTGACACCCCTGAAGTAGCCCAGGTTGCGGTGGGATGTCTGGATGCCCTGGATGCTGAAAGCAGAAAAGGCAGCCCCTCCCTCCCGACCTCAGGATCGGTGCAGGTCCTCCTTCGAGGCGGTGGCCACCCCTCGGCCTGGAAAGGGGGTCACTCTGTCTAGGGTGGGCTGCAGGCCACAGACGGGAAAGAGCCCTCTGCTGCGGGAGGGGGTTGGGGGGCTGTGAGAAGGGCAGCGGCAGGTGCTTCGGAAGCTGGCCAGAGGCGGCCCCACCACAAAGGCCTCGGCCCACATGCAGAGTTTGGGGTTCCTTGGTGAGCTGCTGAGGAGCTTTTCTCCCACCCCGGATGCCAGAACTTGGGCTCCTGGCAGTGAGGGCAGAAGCAGGGACATTTGTCCACAGAAGGATTTGTGGGATTCGCTGTGTGGAACCTCCACCGGCTCTAGTTGGCTTTTGAAAAGAGAGATCTGTCAGCAGTTCTGATTGGGCAGAAAGGTGAGATATGCATGTTGCAAGAAATGAATGGTTAGCTTAGCCTTGACAGCTACGAGAAGCCTCTGCATTCCTGGGCAATCTGTCTTGAGAACACCAGCAGCCGAGACCAACTTTCCTGTAAGCCACATGGGTGCCACGTTGGTTCCATGTAGATAAAGGGCTGCCCAGCATGGAGGGCTGCCCAACACTTTGCAACTTCTGCGCAGCAACTGTGAACACTTAGAGGGACCGGGAGTGACGGGTTCAACAAGGTGGAGGAAAAGAGATCCTACCTAAACATCAGGAAGAACTTCCTGACCGTCAGGGCTGCTGGACAGTGGGATTCGCTGCCTCGGAGCGTGGTGGGGTCTCCTTCTTTGGAGGTTTTTAAAGAGAGGCTGGATGAACATCTGTCAGGAGGGCTTTGATGGTGTGTTCCTGCACTGCAGGGGGTTGGACCTGATGGCCCTTGGGGGTCTCTTCCAACTCTCTGATTCTATGACGACTGGCCAAGACCTGTTTGTGGATTCAAGAGTACGCAGGGGCTGGGGGGCTGGGCTCTCAATCCTGTGTGTATTGCAGGTTCTTCTTGGCTCCCCCGCTCACAGTGGCTGGTTTTGCTTGCAGCCATGGAGGAAGTCCGTTGTTTCCCCAGTGTTTGGCCATCCACGGACACGCTGCTTGGCCTGCCAGGGAAAGCCCTGTGTGTACTTGAGGGTCTTCCAGCGGGCCAGATCTCTCCCTCCCTCCCTCTCCCAGTGTTGTTTCGGCTCAAGACACCAGAGGGAAGGCTGTTGTTGCGGCCTAAATTGAGCACAACTTAATGCCTGGGATAGCCCAATTCCTGTGTGTGTGGTGCCACATCCGCCTCCACTGTTCAGAGCGGATGAGGGCCTTCTCCAGCAAACTCCCTTGTTCCTCCCTTCCTTCAGGTTGCGCAAGAGATCTGGGTGTGTGAGAAGCAGACGATCACCAGGTGGCAGGGAGACATCCTGTCCTACAAGGAGCACCTGAAGTCCAAACTGGCCGGGGAGGAGCCACAGCTAACCAAGAGGACCCACAACGTGTGAGCTTGGCGGGGCCAGCTGGGGCCACCTCTGGGGACTGGGGGCAAGCCCCTGGCCCGGCTGACCAAACCCACCACCCAGCAGGAACAGACGACTGCGGCTCCCCGGCCCACTCCGGCGCCTCGCAGCCGCTTCTTCCATCTCTCCTGGCCAAGTGCTTGGATCATCTCCTCTCGGCCGCCTCCAGGCTCTGCTGACTGTGTCCCCCTCTGCCTGTGTAGCGGGACGCCCTCCCTGCCCTCTTCAGTTTGTGTGACAGCGCCCACCCCACGCTTGCCTGCCGCCACCCAGGCATGGAGCGCCTGACTCCCCACTTCAGTCTCTGTACTTTGCTTTCCTTGGGCCTCTGTTAGTTTTAAACAGTTATTTATCCATATACTTGCCAGATCTGCCCAAGATGTTATGAGTAAATAAAGATGAGGGGGGCAGGGAAAGCTCCAGTGTTCCTGCCTGCTTCTTCTGGGGACGGGAGGGGGGAAGCAGCGGGGGCCCTGATGGAGCTCCCTTCTTTCCCATGCACCTGGAGCGCTGACTTTTCCAGGCTATCCCTTAAGGGGCTGGATGGCCAAACGGAGAAACGTCACGAAGCCTTCTGCCTAGGCATTGTGGGATTTCTGGGGTTTGTGGCCATGCAAATAAATTTCCACCTGGAGGCATGCAAATAGGCCCCACCCCTCCCTAACCGTGAGATGAGCAAAACACATACCCTGCCACACAATCTCCACACTGCCACAAAGTGAAACACACACGGCTGGTGACCTGAAGATTCCAACCGTGGATGTGGGCGAAACGTTTAGAGCAAAAACTACCAGATCACGGCCACGAAGGCCCACCGCAGCCAGTTGGCAACACAAAGGCTCTTGAATTGAATAGTTTTTGTCTGACACCTGCTTTCCGCAGCCTAAAAACCGGTCCCCAACACTGTGCTTGTGAGCGCACACAAACTGTGCTTGTGGCGTGCACACAGTGTTTTCAGAAGGGGGGGGGCTTTTGTGCAGATGGAGATTTGATTGGTTGTGCAGATTTTATCAAACTTTGTGTTGACTGCAGCTGCCACCATAGCATGAGAATCTTCCCCATGTGACTCAGTGGCGGCAGCAGCAGCTGCGGCCCTGTTATGGCTGGCTCGGTCTGCTGTGTGTGTGCTCCCCCCCCAAAAAATGCTGTCTCAGAACCCCACAGCTCGGCCCAGTGAGGCTGGGAACTCCTGATCTAAAAATATCTTGGTTGCGTGGTGACTCCAGCAGCATGGGCTGGGGCTGCAGAGTGGTGCCGCATGACTCGGTCCCAGGGTCCCGAGTGGGGGGGTGAGATCATTTCAGGAACAAAAGGATGCTGCGGGGGGCGGGGGTGCTGCCCTGACCCAACATGACTGCTCTTGGGGGAATTGTGAAGGAAGTCACAGCAGCAATCATGACGTTGAATGAATCCTTTATTGTTACTTCCTGATCCTGACCAGTTGTGCTTGTGGTTTGGTCAGGGGATCTGTCCTAGTTCAAGGTGAGGCTGGAGACTTATGCTACAGCCAATCCCCTGAGAAAGGCTCACGCAAAAGGCGTCAGAATCAGGAGATAACAATAAAGAATTTGGTTGTGGTGGGTTTTCTGGGCTGTGTGGCTGTGGTCTGGTAGATCTTCCAGACCACGGCCACACAGCTCTGAAAATCCACCACAACCAGTTGAATCCGGCCATGAAAGTCTTCAACAACACAATAAAGAATTTATTCAGCACCCTGATTCTTTCTGATGCTGCTGCTCTCCTGTGAAGCAGGCAACTATTTGGTTTACTACAAGGGGGCAAAAAAATGGAAGCAGACCCATTATGTGGGGAAAGAATGCTTCCCATCTCAGAATCGCGGGGGGGGGGGGGGGGCTGCTCTATGCTTGAACTGAGCTCTGTGGCAAGTGAAGGGTAGACTGGGCTGACCAGGTGCACCCGTAAAG
Source organism: Sphaerodactylus townsendi (assembly GCF_021028975.2). NCBI lineage: Eukaryota > Metazoa > Chordata > Lepidosauria > Squamata > Sphaerodactylidae > Sphaerodactylus > Sphaerodactylus townsendi. The sequence goes on along the minus strand of NC_059435.1, from coordinate 78,798,857 downwards.
GGCCCACCTGGGGCTCCCCTGCCTCCCCCCCGCACGGTTACCCTCACAGCTGCAATGCGTGTCCTATTCCCATCAAAGGAGCCTCTGAGGATCTCAGCACTGCTGCCACCAAGCAGAGGTGTAGCTACCATGGGGACATCCGGGGACAAATGTCCCTGGCACCCACTATTAGGGCAGAGAAAAATTTGGACTCATTTCTAATTTTTTTTGTATTTTTAGTGTTTTTACATTGTTGGCCAGGAGGGGGCACAGTTTTTAGGCTAGTGGCACCAAAATTTCAGGCTATTGCCAGACATCTTAATGGTACTAGTTAGGTTTAAGAATAGGGGATAGTTATGGACCCCCCAGCGGAGAGCCTCCCAGCCACAGTAGATGGGGCTACCCTTTTGAGGGTCCATAACTTTGGACCCCCTGAACCAAACTTCACTTAACCTTGCTGTGGTCAGTGGAAAAGATCCTGTCCCTCCCAGTACTAATGGCTTAATTGAGCTCTTAGCTAAGCAGGCCTTTCTAACGTCCAAAACCTTTGAGCTCCTGCTGACTAACTTTGCCTCCCTAAACACCAAAATTGAGGCTCTTCTATCCTCCTTTACCTCAGAAGAAGCTAAGTCCACATACTACAATAATTCTGATCCCCAGACTGCATCTTCTCGAGCTCCTGCTTATTCATCTCCAGACTGCATGAACTCCTCTATGTCTCTGGTTCTCCAGAAACACCAGGTGGCAGTAGCAATAGGAGACACTAAGTCTAACCTTGGCAAATGGTCTAATCGCCATAGAACAGTGATGGTGAACCTTTTCGAGACCGAGTGCCCAAACTGCAACCCAAAACCCACTTATTTATCGCAAAGTGCCAACACGGCAATTTAACCTGAATACTGAGGTTTTAGTTTAGGAAAAATTGTTGGCTCCGAGGCACGCGTTACACGGGAGGAAGCTTGGTGATAGTCATGGTTTTAGCGAGTATTCTTTTGAAATTCAGGTTCTCTTAGATACCATGGACTACACTCCCACGCCCGCCAGCATGGAAATAGGCGGTAGGCTCATGGGAATTGTAGTCTACAACACTGGAGGGCCATAGTTTAAGACCCCTGCTTTGAAGCAACCGTGCAATGCTTCGAAAGGGTGAATCACTTCAACTTAGAGGGCATAAGCACCAGAAGCACCCCACATTTATAAACTCTAGCGACGCGTCTACAGAGGCTCTGAGGCTACCTTCTGGCACCCAGGCTAGGTTGGGCCACCACTGCTATAGAATTAGGACTTTCGAGCAAACTGCTGAACTGTGACCCGGCGGAAGTCTCAGATCAGATCATTTGAACACCTACTCTGTATTACAACAGTCATCACAGGATGATCCTCTACAGCCACTTCCCAACCACCAAACTCCGGTGGAAAAATGTTTTCTTTTTTTTTGCCCCTCTTCTTCCCCCCCCCCCCCCCCCAGCATTTTCTGCTGCTGGGGCACCCAGGCAAGGGGCCGCTCCTCTCAACTGAGGGGTTCCTTCTTCCTTGAGCTGCTCTGAGTCTTATCCATGTTGGTCAGTTTTGCTGGATTTTATGCCCTGGCTGAAGAAACAGAGGAGGGTTTCATTGGAAATGTTGTTATTACTGGGTTGTTTTATTGCCATTTGTTTTTTATTGCATGCTTGATACTCTTTAGTTGTTGTCAGCCTGCTTTGAGTATATGTCTGAGGAGGCTGGCCTGCACCACAGTGGTGGTAACTAAATGAATAGGCGGCAAGTCTTGACACCCCTGAAGTAGCCCAGGTTGCGGTGGGATGTCTGGATGCCCTGGATGCTGAAAGCAGAAAAGGCAGCCCCTCCCTCCCGACCAGGTGACTGGCAGGCCCTTCGAGGCGGTGGCCACCCCTCGGCCTGGAAAGGGGGTCACTCTGTCTAGGGTGGGCTGCAGGCCACAGACGGGAAAGAGCCCTCTGCTGCGGGAGGGGGTTGGGGGGCTGTGAGAAGGGCAGCGGCAGGTGCTTCGGAAGCTGGCCAGAGGCGGCCCCACCACAAAGGCCTCGGCCCACATGCAGAGTTTGGGGTTCCTTGGTGAGCTGCTGAGGAGCTTTTCTCCCACCCCGGATGCCAGAACTTGGGCTCCTGGCAGTGAGGGCAGAAGCAGGGACATTTGTCCACAGAAGGATTTGTGGGATTCGCTGTGTGGAACCTCCACCGGCTCTAGTTGGCTTTTGAAAAGAGAGATCTGTCAGCAGTTCTGATTGGGCAGAAAGGTGAGATATGCATGTTGCAAGAAATGAATGGTTAGCTTAGCCTTGACAGCTACGAGAAGCCTCTGCATTCCTGGGCAATCTGTCTTGAGAACAATTAGCAGCCGAGACTAACTCTTCCTGTGGCTGCACATGGGTGCCAGCATGTTGGTCTCCATGTAGATAAAGGGCTGCCTGAGTAATGGAGGGCCAGCTTTCTTCCAACACTCTTTGCAAATCCTACGCAGCAAACTGTGAAATAATTCTAGAGGGACCGGGAGTGGACGGGTCTGGCCAAGGTGGGAGGGGAAAAGAGATCCTACTCTAAACACACACAGCCAGAACTTCCTGACCGGCTGTGGGCTGCTGGACAGTGGGATTCGCTGCCTCGGAGCGTGGTGGGGTCTCCTTCTTTGGAGGTTTTTAAAGAGAGGCTGGATGAACATCTGTCAGGAGGGCTTTGATGGTGTGTTCCTGCACTGCAGGGGGTTGGACCTGATGGCCCTTGGGAGTCTCTTCCAACTCTCTGATTCTATGACGACTGGCCAAGACCTGCTTCCAGTGGGATCTGGCAGCACGTGAGGTTGGGGGGCTGGGCTCTCAATCCTGTGTGTGTGGCTTTCTGCAGGTTCTTCCTTGGCTCCCCTTCACAGGCGTGGCTGGTCTTGGCTTGCAGCCATGGAGGAAGTCCGTTGTTTCCCCAGTGTTTGGCCGTCCACAGACACGCTGCTTGGCCTGCCAGGGAAAGCCCTGTGTGTACTTGAGGGTCTTCCAGCGGGCCAGATCTCTCCCTCCCTCCCTCTCCCAGTGTTGTTTCGGCTCAAGACACCAGAGGGAAGGCTGTTGTTGCGGCCTAAATTGAGCACAACTTAATGCCTGACAGTTCACCCTGTGTGTGTGTGCCATAGATCCGGCCCTCCACTGTTCAGAGCGGATGAGGGTCTTCCTCCAGTGAAAACCTCTGTTCTCCTTCAGGTTGCGCAAGAGATCTGGGTGTGTGAGAAGCAGACGATCACCAGGTGGCAGGGAGACATCCTGTCCTACAAGGAGCACCTGAAGTCCAAACTGGCCGGGGAGGAGCCACAGCTAACCAAGAGGACCCACAACGTGTGAGCTTGGCGGGGCCGGCTGGGGCCGCCTCTGGGGACTGGGGGCAAGCCTCCCCACCCGGGCTGGACTGAAATGCACCACCCAGCAGGAACAGACGACTGCGGCTCCCCGACCCACTCCGGCGCCTCGCAGCCGCTTCTTCCATCTCTCCTGGCCAAGCGCTTGGATCATCTCCTCTCGGCCGCCTCCAGGGCTCTGCTGACTGTGTCCCCCTCTGCTGTGTAGCGGGACGCCCTCCCTGCCCTCTTCAGTTTGTGTGACAGCGCCCACCCTAATGCTTGCCTCCTGCCATCTAGTGGCATGGGAGCTTACCTGACTCCCCACTTCAGTCTCTGTACTTTGCTTTCCTTGGGCCTCTGTTAGTTTTAAACAGTTATTTATCCATATACTTGCCAGATCTGCCCAAGATGTTATGAGTAAATAAAGATGGGGGGGGCAGGGAAAGCTCCAGTGTTCCTGCCTGCTTCTTCTGGGGACGGGAGGGGGGAAGCAGCGGGGGCCCTGATGGAGCTCCCTTCTTTCCCGGTACGTCGCAATTCCTGGAGCGCTGGATCTTTCCAGGCTATCCCTTTATAGGCTGGATGTACAAACGGAGAAAACGCTACGCAGTTTCCCCTGCCGCCCAGGCATTTCGGGATTTCTGGGGTTTGTACCGCTGCAGCCAAATTTCCACCTGGAGGCATGCAACAGGCCCTAATCCTCCCTAACCGTGAGATGCAAAACACACATACCCTGCAACACAATCTCCACACTGCCACAAAGTGAAACCCACACGGCTGGTGACCTGAAGATTCCAACCGTGGATGTGGGCTGCAACGCTTAGGAGCAAAAACTACTGTGATCACGGCTACGATGGCGCTTTCTCCACCTCGCATTTAAAGGCTGGCAGTTCACAAAGGCTCTCCTGGAACTGGAGTAAGCCTTTGTCTGACACCCGCTTCCCGTGAGTCGCAAAACTGGTCCCCTAACATCTGTGCTTTGTGGAGCGCATTATCAAACTGGTGCTTGTGGCGGGCGTACACAGTAAGTTTCTGTGAAGGGGGGGGGCTTTTGTGCAGATGGAGATTTGGATTGGTCAAAGCAGATTTTATCAAACTTTGTGCTTTTGATCGCAGCCGCTACCCCTATAGTATGGAGAATCTTCCCTATGTGACTCCAGTATGCAGCAGCAGCTGGGCGGCCCTGTTGCGATATTCGGTCTGCTGTGTGTGTGCTCCCCCCCCAAAAAATGCTGTCTCAGAACCCCCAAGGTGCCTGCAGGCTCAGTGAGGCTGGGAATCCCTGATCTAAAATATCTTGGTTGCGTGTGACTCACAGCATGGGCTGGGGCTGCGAGAGGGTGCCGGCAGGCGGGATTCCGTGGTCCCAGGGTCCCGAGTGGGGGGGTGAGATCATTTCAGGAACAAAAGGATGCTGCGGGGAGCTGGGGTGCTGCCCTGACCCAACATGACTGCTCTTGGGGGAATTGTGAAGGAAGTCACAGCAGCAATCATGACGTTGAATGAATCCTTTATTGTTACTTCCTGATCCTGACCAGTTGTGCTTGTGGTTTGGTCAGGGGATCTGTCCTAGTTCAAGGTGAGGCTGGAGACTTATGCTACAGCCAATCCCCTGAGAAAGGCTCACGCAAAAGGCGCTTTCGTGAATCAGGAGAGATAATACTGAATTTGGTTGTGGTGGGTTTTCTGGGCTGTGTGGCTGTGGTCTGGTAGATCTACCAGACCACGCCACACACAGCGCCTGAAAAATCCAAATTACAACCAGTTGAATCCGGCCATGAAAGTCTTCAAATACCAAATAAAGAATTTATTCAGCACCCTGATTCTTTCTGATGCTGCTGCTCTCCTGTGAAGCAGGCAACTGTTTGGTTTACTACAAGGGGGCAAAAAAATGGAAGCAGACCCATTATGTGGGGAAAGAATGCTTCCCATCCTGTGAATCTGGGGCTGTCGGCGCTCTCTGCAGAACTGAGCTCTCCCAAGTGAAGTGTAGACCACTGACCCAGGTGCATCTGCATAATTTTACCTGGGGCTCCCCTGCCTCCCCCCCGCACGGTTACCCTCACAGCTGCAATGCGTGTCCTATTCCCATCAAAGGAGCCTCTGAGGATCTCAGCACTGCTGCCACCAAGCAGAGGTGTAGCTACCATGGGGACATCCAGGGACAAATGTCCCTGGCACCCACCATTGGGGCAGAGAAAAATTTGGACTCATTTCTAATTTTTTTTTTGTATTTTTAGTGTTTTTACATTGTTGGCCAGGAGGGGGCACAGTTTTTAGGCTAGTGGCACCAAAATTTCAGGCTATTGTCAGGAGACACTCCTAATGGTACTAGCCAGGTTTGGTGAACGTTGGGTCAGGGGATCCAAAGTTATGGACCCCCAAAGGGAGAGCTCCCAGCTAATAGTAGATGGGGCTACCCTTTTGAGGGTCCATAACTTTGGACCCCCTGAACCAAACTTCACTTAACCTTGCTGTGGTCAGTGGAAAAGATCCTGTCCCTCCCAGTACTAATGGCTTAATTGAGCTCTTAGCTAAGCAGGCCTTTTCGAATCTTTAAAACCTTTGAGCTCCCAAGGCTGACTAACTTTGCCTCCCTAAACACCTCAAAATTGAGGCTCTTCCTTCATCCTCCCTACCCTCTGGTAGTTGTGCTTTCAAGTCCACATACTACAATAATTCTGATCCCCAGGACTGCATCTTCCTCGAAGCTCCTGCTTATTCATCCTCCAGGACTGGCATGAACTCCCTCTATGTCTCTGGTCTCTCCAGAAACACTCAGGTGGCAGGTGGCAAAATAGGAGATACCTGCTTCTCCAACCTTGGCAACGGGTCTAACTGCCAAGTAGAATAGTGGGATGGTGAACCTTTTCGAGACTGAGCGCCCAAACTGGTAACTCCAAACCCACTCTATTTATCGCAATGCGGTGCTAACATCGGCAATTTAACCTGAATACTCGAGGCTCTTTAGTTTTAGGAAAAATTCGTTGGCTCCGGTGCACGCCAAGCACGGGATAGCTTGGTGATAGCTTCAGTGGTTTTGTTTTTGAGCAGGGGTCTTAATACTATTCCTCCAGATGTCCATGGACTACAATTCTAATTTCCATCAGCCCCTGCCAGCATGGCCAAGTGGTGAAATTCTCCGCGGGAATTCAGGAATCTATGAACATCTGGAGGGCCATAGTTTGAAGACCCCTGCTTTGAAGCAACCGTGCAATGCTTCGAAAGGGTGAATCACTTACTCCTAGGAGAGGGGTATAATTTGTGAAGCAAGCACTTACATGACAAACTTCCAGCAATAATGCAAACGTGTCTTACAGAGATTTTGAGTGCTAAATTCTGGCACCCGTGCCATAGGTTGGCCACCACTGCCATAGAATTAGGACTTCTTTGAGTAAACTGCTGAACTGTGACCCGAGGAAGGTTCAGATCAGATCATTTGAACACCTACCTTATTACAACAGTCATCACAGGATGATCCTAAGCTTTGCAACACCTTCCTTCCCAAACCAGCTGCTCAACTGGAAAGAGGACTTTGCCAATTGTTATGATCTCATATTCACGCGAGTCTTTAAGAATATTAAATCTCCCAATCTAGTGACTCCAGCTTGCCAAAACACGAGGGTTGGTGAGCCTGCTCCCATGAGGCACGCATCTCCTATGGGTCCCTCAGTGTTAGACATTCAACATACTGCCACACCAGTGAGAATCCAGAACTTTATTGATGAGTGGAAGAACTTGGAACTTGCAATAGAAAAAACTGCTGGATCCCAAACCTGGTTAAATCCCCCTTGAATGTTGCTTCTGATAATTTGCCAGTGACAGCCAATTTGGGAACTATTTCTCCATCCTCGACAACTCTACCCCCGAACCTGCACGGCCAAAGGAATTTGATCCAGTTTATCTCTGGACCCTCCACTCAGTGCTATATGGACACTAGCCCCCCCCCCCCACCTGAAGATCTATTAGTTCCGCTGTCTTCTAATTATATTCACTCATCCAGTGCTACTAGCTCCACCAACATTCCTCACACTGAGAGTGCTCCCTCACATGTGGCGTTGACTCATCTGGACATGGACATAGATTTCCGCTCAACAAGGGTGCTTAGTAGGAAGAACTCACCTTACCCTCCAGGCAAATCCTGGGCTAAGGAGCTTGAGGAAATAGAATTCTCCTAGCCTCCCTTCTATAGCTCCCATTCGGCATATTGCTCTCACCGAGATCCCCTTTGGGGCTCCTTTGTCCCGTGTGAGAGGAGAATCAATGGGATAAGTTTCTCCTGCAATATATGTCCAATTCCTTAAAGAGGAGGTCCTTACAGGGTTTCAGGACCTCCCAAGTTTGGAACAAAAAAGCTGCCATTGCTAATCTAGGCTCTACCACCTCCAAACTCCATTCAGCTAATGAAGTCTACCCCTCGGCTCTTTAAAGGGTCAGGGCTCCTGCATTCCCTGCCTCTGGTGTCCTGTTGCACTAATAATAAGTCCTTCTACTGCATGGGCTCCAGGAGATCATCTTGGCTGAGAGAACTCTATGCCGGGTCGAGGACTCCCTTGGCACCGCCCCCTATCACAAGAACAGCCTTACCCTCCAGAAATGGCTGCATCCTCCCTGACATTCCTGGAATCCCGGACTTAGAGCACACCGAATGACTCCAACCTCCAGCTGGCCTCTCCATCCTATCAATGTCATGACCCAGCGTGAAACAGACTTTTCTCTGTGATACACCTCTGAAGATGCCAGCCACAGATACAGATGCAGGTGAAACGTTAGGAACAAAACCCACCAGACCACGGCCACACAGCCCAGAAAACCCACCAGAACCAACATTAAAAGTGATGCTGTTTCAGGGTGGATTCCCCCCTTCAAAAAATAGCATCACTTTCAATGTTTAAACTAGGGAGCTCTGGGTGTGTTCAGATGTGTGTGTTGGGGCATGTTATATAATGTGATGGTGACTTTAAGATGACCGTTTGGTTGTGGTGGGGGAGGATGGCCACCCATATTTGGGAGGGGGGGCACAAACCTTAGATTTTGCCCCGGCCCCATTTTCCCTAGCTACACCTCTTTGCGCTGAGTTACAGGCCTCACACATTGGCAAGTGAATTCCCTTGAGAAAAGGGCAGCCCTCCCCCTCTGGGACAAGGGCAGACTCCCCTCCCCCGGCCTTTGCCTTGGGGAGGCCTCCTCCTCCTCTCCCATCCTCAGCCCTGAGCAGCCAGGGGGCTTTTGGGCAGTGGTCGTCCCGGCCGCTTCTCTAGGGATGGGAATGCGGGACCACTCTTGAGGGGCAGGAGAGCCAAACGCCAGGCCCGGCGCAAAGCCCCCCCGCCCCGCGCCCGCCCGCTCTGCCTGTCTACGCGCACCAGGCGCTGCGGCAACTCAGGGGAGGCGCAAGCGAAAGGCTCCGGCTGCCGGTTTTGCGTGGCCGTGGGGGGGGGGGGGCAGCCGAGGCTCTCCCGGCGCGGCGTTCTCTGGTCTCTGTGGGAACTACCGGCGACAATGGAGGGCGGGGTCCAGCGGGCCTGCCTGGGCCGGGGACTTTCGCGTCGGCCTGCTGGAAGCCAGAGAGCGGCGGCACCATGGCCAACAGGTAGGGGGGAGGGAGGGGTCCCTTCCTGGTGCAGGCAGAGGGAGCCGGCCAGCGGGGGCACCCCGCGGATCTGTCGCCCGGCCGGCCCGAAGCCTCGCCCAAGCGCCCCTCTCGGCGGCGGGGCTCTGACTCGCGCAGCTTGCGCCCCTGTGCCCGGCCAGTGGCCCTGAGGGCCGGCGGGCGCGTCGGGCAGGGAGGGCAGCTGCCAGACGGGCAAACGCTTGCCAGGAGCACGGCCCGAGTGTGGAGGGAGCGGGGGCTCTGCCGGAACATGGGAGCCCTCCCCCTCCCCCCCCCAGCCTCTCCGCCGCTGCGCGCCAGGCCAGACCGGACCCGCTGGGCGCTGCTGGGCGGGCGGCTTCGGCCCGGGAGGCGGGGAGGGAGGGGCGCGCTTGACCGCGGGCCCGCGCCTCTTCTTGGCCCCGCTGCAGCACCTACGAGGCGATGTGGCTGGAGTCGCGGGCGGAGCTGGCCGAGCTGCTGGCGCAGGAGCTGCCGGCGGAGCCGCGCAAGGCCGAGCGGAACGCGGCGGTCTTCTGGCAGGAGCTGGCCACGCTCTTCGTGCGCTACCTGCGGACGGCGCGGCGCCTGGAGGCCTGCTACGACCAGGCCGTCCAGCCCCAGAAGCGGCCCCTCCTGCGCCGCCTGCTCGACGTGGTGCTGGGCCGCCTGCTGGAGCTCAAGCGCGACCTGGTGGCGCTCCACCTCTCCGAGTACCACGACCTGGACCACGTCCTGCAGCAGCTCCACCTCGGCCCGGTCAGCGGCCTCGGGAAGGGGGGCCCAACGGCAGGCCGCCTTGGCAGGCCGGGAGCTGCGCGGGGCCGCCGGCGGCCCTCCCGCCTCGCCGAACCGTCCCCTTCCGTCCCCAGGCCGACCTGGAGGTGCCCATCCCGCGCTACTTCCTGCTCGAGCGGGCCAAAGTGCTGCAGGAGCGCCGGGAGGTGCTGGCCGAGATCCTGGCCCGGACGGCGCCCTGCAAGGTGGCGGCGGTGAGTGGCCGGGCGGCCTGAAGGGGGGGGGGCCTCCTCGGCGGCTGGCAGTGACGGATGGGCGTGGTAGCCGCCGCTAGGACCGGCGCTGAAAGGGCCGCCTTCCTTCCTTCCGCAGGCGCCGCGGCCGTCGATGCCGCGCGAGGAGGCGGTGCGCCTGATCCAGATGGCCGAGCGGATGCGCCAGGGGCGGCTGCGCGCTCGCTTCATGCGCGAGATCCGGCGGGACGAGGAGCGCGAGCGGAAGGCGCGCGAGAGCGGCCAGAGGGAGCCCGACCGGGTCCAGGCCGCCCTCTGCATCCAGAAGGTCCGTCAGGCCGCCCTTGCCTGCGAAGGGCGGGGGCTCCCCGCCAGCCCTCCAGTGGCGCCGGCGGCGCCGACGGCGTCCTGGTTGGCGGATCGGGGCCTCCCGAGGAGGTCTCCCCTCAAGCCCCCTGAGTCGGAGGCGAAGGCGCGAGGGCGGGCGGGGGCAGAAGGGGCCTCTGGCCTCTCCGCTTCCCGCCGGCGGGCCTCCTGCCTTGCTGAGGCTGCTGCGGGCGGATTGCCTCCAGGGCCAACCCCACCTCCAGCCGCCGCTGCCGCTGCTGGCCCTCCCGTGCCGCGCCACCTGTCCGCCCCTGCGGCACCCTGCCTCCCCCCCCCCCCGACGCCTTTGGCCAATGGCGGCCTTGCCGGACCGGGCGTCCCGGCGGCGTCTGGGCGGGACCCACAGCCTGGGGAGGGAGGGAGGGAGGCCCCAGTGGCCGGCGGCTGCTGCTGCTGGGCTCACCGGGAAGACTCCTGGTTTGGTTCCCGGGATCACTGTCGGCCGGGAGAATGACGCGGGACCGGGGGGGGGGCACCGTGGTGACCACGGGGGGGGAGAGAGGTGCGGCCAGCCGGGCTGGGCCCCAGAAGAAGCCCCTCGCTGCCGCCGACCGGGCGACTTCCCACCACCGCCCGCACTGCCGGGACGCCTCCTTCCCTGCGGAGCTGGGGGTGCCGCTGGATTGCCTGAGCCGGGGGGCAGCGCGGAGCCTCCGTGAAGCTCCTGCGGCCAAGGACCCCCGGGCGGCCTTTCATGGCTGGCGCGGGAGCGACGGGCGTTGGGAGAGAATCCCACTTGGCCGTCCTATCCCCCCTCGCCCCTGCCTCCCCGGCCGGTCACGGGTGGGGGCCATAGGCGATCTGGAGGAACCCCCCCCCGGCCAACGCGCCTCTCCCCGCCCCGCAGGTGTGGAAGGGCTGCTTGCAGCGCCGCCTCACCGTCGTCGCTCGGCAGCAGGAGATGGCCTTCATCGGCATGGTGAGCAACGGGCGGGGGAGGGGGTTGTCGGCGCCTGGCTGGGGAGGGCGTCCCCTCCTCCTCCCTCCCCCCCTCCGCCCAGCCTGGGGGGGGGGGTCTCGCCGCCGCCGCCTGCGGGCCGAGTGGGCCGAGTGTTTAGTTCAGCGTTTTCCATAATTGCGTCGTCGGAAGGCTATTTAAAAGCCATTTGGGGCGCAATGAGGCGGGAAAGTGGCTCCGGCGGCGGCGGAGGAGGAGGGGGAGGAGGCGGGCGAGGGGCGCCGCCGGGCAGGGAAGCGCCGCGCCTGCAGCCGCCGGACTCGTCGCCGTCGCCGTGAGAGGCTCGTTTGCCCGCCCGCCCGCCCGCCCGCCCGTGGGTGTCCCGAGGCCAAGGGCCGTTGCCGACGTCGGCGCTGCCCGCTCTCTCGGCCTCTCCCTGGACTGCAGGCGCTGGAGCCGCAGGCGGCGGTCACCGCTCCGGCCACCCTTCGGGCGCAGCTCGGGGAAGAGTTCCGGCGCTTGCGCCAGGCGGACTACGAGACCGAGTACCGGCAGGCCCTGGACAGTATCCGTGACTCCGTCTACGAGGTGGAGGGACCGAGCATGCGCGAGGAGATGAAGGCGCAGCTCCGGCAGTGGTTCATCGAGTGTCGGTGAGCTGGCCGCGGGCCTGGAGGAGCCCCCCTCTCTCTCCCCCTGTGAGGGCCTGCCGCCTCCCGAGACAGCTGACCCCCCCTCCCTCCCTCCCCCGTCTTCTTCCTCCCCAGGGAGCTGACCGGCCGCTTCCCTGACTTCCCCGAGCAGGAGATTGGCGGCTCCAGCGTCCTCTTTGCACAAAGGAGTCCAGAGGAGGTATTCCACCGGGCAGGCTGCTGCTGCTCCTCGCAGCTGACCCCCCACCCCGCTGTCCTGCCCCCTCCCCGGCAGCCCTCTGCTCTTGGCGCAATGAGGCGGCGGCTGCCCTCTGCTCTCGGCTTGCTTCCCAGGTGAAGGCGGAGCTGGATCTGGCAGAAATCAAGGTAGAAAAGAAGAAGGGCAAAGGAAAGGAGGCCGAGAAGAAGAAGAAAGGGAAGGAGCAGCCAAAGGAGGCCGAAAAGACCAAAGCGAAGAAGAAAGTGGTGAGAGGGGAGGCCTTGGCCCACCATCCCTCAGGGCCACGAGTCACGGGAGAATCAACATCAAGTCCCTGTCCTGGGAAAGGTGTCTCCTGGCCATCCAAGCCAGCCCCTTCAAACCTCCCAGAACTCCCTGGGGGAGGGCTCTGCCGTGGAGTGACCTGATCAGCCTTAGCAGGCAGCCAGTGTTCTTTGACCAAGCAGAGAACCCCCTGGTGTCCTTGGCATCCTGTGAGTTCTTTCTGCAGGGTAGGAGGTGGCACGCAGGGCAGGTGGGAGGAGCGAAAGAGGGCAGCTGGCTCTGACTGCTGTGACACCCCGGGAGCAGTAGAGAGAGCCCCTCGGCAGGCAGGCAGGCAGGCAGGCAAAGGCCCCAAAAGGGCACCAGCGCAGGCACGGGATCCTTTAGGTCACCCTCTTAGGCCACAGCTAACAGCTTGAAACCAGGACTGATGAAATTCACTGCAACAGACCTGCATGAAAGAAACAAAGGGGAGTTAAACTAATCTCCTCCTGCCTACAGCCGGGCGGGCAGGGGGCCCCTTGCTGGTGAGGGCGGCACACAGCATCCCCGCAATGCCTTTTGGCCACCAGCTCTGCTGTGCAGGGAGCCCCTCCCTTGGGCCACAGGGGGAGGCCCTTGGGAGGGGGGGTGAGGAGGGAGGTGGGCCTGACCTCCAAGTCAGTGCAAAGGGCTGGAGCTTTTCCACAGGAGGAAGACGAGGGGCTGAAGCTCTCCCCTTCCAAGTTTCTGACTGCCCTCGACCAAGGCTACAGGGAGTACACAGGTGAGCGGCAGAAGGTGCCGGAGCAGGTCAGCATCTTGCTTGCTGGTGGGCTGGCGGAAGCCTGGAGGAAGGCTGGCCTGCCTGGCGCTGGCATTGCACGGGAGCAGGGTGACCTGCAGCCAGACTACAGGTTGTTCTGCCAGCACTGCTCCCTCCTGGGGGGCACAGCGCAGGGTCAGAGGCAGCATCCCGTGGCCGTCCACACCGCGCCCAGTCCTGCGAACCCACAGCCATCACAGACCGTTTCTTTGGCTCCGCTGGAGGACATCCAGCCGGCTGCCCCTCCCACCCCGGGTGCAAAGGCTGCTGCCCACTGAAGTCCCACTGAATGGCATCTATGAGGGTGGGGGTGGGAAACGACACCCTTCTTCCTCCTCCTCCTCCTCCCCCTCTTCCCCCGCCCAGCCTTGTGGAACGACCCAGACGAGGTGGTCAACTTTGAACAGCGCTATGAAGCGGAGCTCATCAAGGCTGAGATGCAGAAGGATGTGGAGACAGAGATTCGGCTGCAGGTGGCCACCTGGCTGCAGGGGGTGGGGCTGGGCAGGGTCTGTCCTGGGGAGGGGCCCAAGGGAGGGGTCAGCACTACTGAAAGCTTTACACACACCCCGCCCACCCCTGCAGGTGGATGAGTTGATGCGCCAGGAGCTTCGGCACCTGAGGCTGGCCGTGGACATGGAAGACATCAAAGCTGGGAAGCCCCCCAAGCCCAAGAAGAGTGCCAAGGTGGAGAGGCCTCCCCGCCCCTCCCTCAGTGGTGCCAGGCAATGCAAGGGTGCTGGGATGGCAACAGAGCGAGGGGTCTGTCTCCTGGGCCTGGGCCTGGGCCTGGCTGGGGGGTCCTTCCCACTTGCCCTTGCTTGGAAGGTTTGCAGGAAATAATTTCTTTGGTTCGCTTGGAGCAGCAAAAAGGGAAGAAAGGCACCAAGGAGAAAGACCTCACCCCTGACAGGTAGGCCTCTTCCCGCCTCCTCCCGCCACAAAGCGCCCTCCCCTCCCCTCCCCACCCCGCCTATCCTGAACAAATTATGGGTTTGCTCTGCTCATCTGGGAACTGCACCTGCGCTGTGTGGTCCTGGGGAGGCCTGGCTGCTGCCGGCGATAAGTCACGTTCATTTCACACAAAGTTGGAGTCCACGGACACCTTCAAAGACTGGCCAAATCGGCCAGGGCAGAAGCTTTTGTAATTCAGTGATCTGATGGTTTTCGGAGGTAGCCGTGTGTGTCTGCAGGAGAACAGCTGGATTCAAGTCCAGCCACACCTTAGAGACCAACAGGCATTTCTGGGCCCGAACTTTTGGGAGTCCAGCCCCCCCCCCAACCTTTTGAGTGTTCTTTCCAGCCCCTCCCCCTCCCACCTTCTGGCTGGGGTTGGAAGGCCAAGATGCTGTCCAGCCCAACTCGGGTCTGATGACAGGTACATTGACACTGAAGAACTTGAACAAGAACTTGCTGAACTTTGGGGGGGGGGTCTTTAAAATGCTGAGTGCATTAAGTGCTGTCGAGTTGCTTTTGACTCATGACGCTTTTGACCCTCTGAATCCACGTCCTCCAAAATGTCTTCTCGACAACAGCCTTGCTGAGATGTTGCCAACTGAAGCCCAAGACTCCCTTGGCTGAGCTGGCTCCTCTCCTGCTGGGCCTTCCTCCTGTGCAGCGCTACTGGACCCAATTCTCCTTCTCTGGGCTCAGGAGGGCAGGCAGCCGGCATCACTCAGCCTTGCCAGATCTTGGGTCAGTCCTTGAATGGGCAGACCACTGAGGGAGTCTCTGCAAAGAAAGGGCGGGGCAAACCACCTCTGCTTCTCCCTGGGATCATCAAAAGCCAGCTGTGACTTGATGGCAGGCAACACACACACACACACAATGAGCTAACATGGCGGCCGCCGCCGCCATCACCCACCCGCTGGAACAATCTTCTTGTTAGATCACTGCATGCAGTTCCTTGGGGCGGGGGGGGGGCTGATTGATTGGCTGTGGGAAGCTGCAGTGACACCCATTCCCAATGTAGGAGAGTTATCTAGCTGAGGGCACAGTGGCCGGCCACTGGAGGCATTCCCAGGACAGAGTAGGAGGGAGACAGACACACACACCCCTCCGGAAGCCTCCTGCTCCACCCTTCCTTCCTTCCTTCCTCCCAACCTCAACCTCTCCCCTTCCTGGGTAAATGGTGACCACTCGGGGTGACTTTGCTCTGCCTGCCCTTCCAAGGACCATCGACTCTCTCTACGAAGAGCTGGTGCTTCAAGGCATCATTATCAAGCCTCCCAAAGTGCAGTTGTCCGACTACTCGGGTGAGTGACCCTCCCCCACTGCCTGGGCCATCGAAGCCACCGGTGCTCTTTAACCTATTCATAAATGACCTGGATGTAGGGGTGGGTAGCGTGGTGGCCAAGTTTGCGGATGATACCAAAATTATGTAGGGTGGATGATACCAAATTATGGATTTGTGGATGATACCAAATTATGTAGGGTGGTGAGAACCACAAAGGATTGCGAAGAGCTCCAAGCAGACCTTGATAAATTAGGTGAGTGGGCTAAGAAATGGCAAATGCAGTTCAATGTAGCAAAATGCAAAGTGATGCACATAAGGGCAAAAAATCCAAACTTCACATACACGCTACAGGGATCAGTGCTATCAGTCACAGACCAGGAAAGGGATTTAGGCGTCTTAGTTGATAGTTCCATGGGAATGTCAACTCAATGCATGGCAGCTGTGGAAAAAGGCAAACTCTATGCTGGGGATAATTAGGAAAGGAGTTGATAATAAAACTGCAAAGATTGTCATGCTCTTATATAAAGCCGTGGTGCGACCGCGACTTGGAGTACTGTGTTCAAGGTTCTGGTCACGTGATCCTCAAAAAAGCGCCATTTCATCGAAGAGATAGAAAAAGTGCAGAGAAGGGCAATGAGGATGATTGAGGGACTGGAGCACCTTCCTTATGAGGAGAGCTGCAGCGTTTAGGACTCTTTCGTTTGGAGAGGAGACGTCTGAGGGGGGATATGATTGAAGTCTATAAAATTATGCATGGGGTAGAAAATGTTGACAGAGAGAAATTTTTCTCTCTTTCTCACAATACTAGAACCAGGGGGCATTCATTGAAAATGCTGTGGGGAAGAATTAGGACTAATAAAAGGAAACACTTCTTCACACAACGTGTGATTGGTGTTTGGAATATGCTGCCACAGGAGGTGGTGATGGCCACTAACCTGGATAGCTTTAAAAGGGGCTTGGACAGATTTATGGAGGAGAAGTTGATCTATGGCTACCAATCTTGATCCTCCTTAATCTGTGATTGCAAATGCCTTAACAGTCCAGGTGCTCGGGAGCAACAGCAGCAGCAGAAGGCCTTTGCTTTCACCTCCTGCACGTGAGCTCCCAAAAGCACCTGGTGGGCCACTGCGAGAAGCAGAGTGCTGGACTAGATGGACTCTGGTCTGATCCAGCAGGCTCTTCCTTATGTTCTTAAGGCCATTGCTTTCACCTCCTGCACGTGAGCTCCCAAAAGCACCTGGTGGGCCACTGCGAGAAGCAGAGTGCTGGACTAGATGGACTCTGGTCTGATCCAGCAGGCTAGTTCTAACAGGGTTAGTCTAACAGGGTTGCTGTTGAAAAATGCACCAGTGTGCCAATGAATGATATCGAAGTGGAATGGATCCGTTGGCACACTGTTGAGGACCACTTTCAGAAAAGGGGGGGGGGCATAAGCGATGTGAATCAATCATCCCTGGCCCTGAGTCTGTCTACAAAGTCCTGTTGTTTGCCAAGAGTAATTTGGATTGACTATGCTGGAGATGGCGGTTGAACGCAGTGGCAGAGGGCCCCGGCCAGTCCGCATGCCAGAGATGGAGCTCTTCTGGCCTGAGCCTCTGACACGGCAGGTCAGTGAGAGCCTCCCCCTGTGTGACTCCCCCAGGAGACTACTGCTACTTGGGTACCACCTTACGCCAGGCGGAAATTGAACCAATACCCTCTATGCTAGATGTGCGACAGAACATAGCTCTATATGCCATCTTGCCTCTTGGTAAGAGCCCCCACTGGCAGCCGGTTCCCACTCTCCCTGGGGTTACCGGGGCCCTCTCTCCAAAGTGCCAGCGTCTTTCCTGCTGTGGCCCCAATTCTGCTCTGTCTTGTTTCCCCCCCCCCCCCCCCCCCCCCCCCCCCCCCCCGGGGCGGGGCCCCCCCCCCCCCCCCCCCCACCGCCCCCGGCCCCCCCCCGGGGCCCCCCGCCCCTCTCCCTCTTTTTTTTTC
The DNA here is from genome assembly GCF_021028975.2 of Sphaerodactylus townsendi. Lineage (NCBI taxonomy): Eukaryota > Metazoa > Chordata > Lepidosauria > Squamata > Sphaerodactylidae > Sphaerodactylus > Sphaerodactylus townsendi. The sequence continues at coordinate 78,781,531 of NC_059435.1, read as the reverse complement.
CCCCCCCCCCCCCCCCGGCCAGGCTCTCCAACTGTGCATGAGTTGGCTCCCCTGGTGAGGTCGGTCCTTCTTGCGGGCCCCCCCGGCACAGGGAAGAAGATGCTGGTTCATGCCGTGTGCACTGAGACGGGTGCCAACCTCTTCGACCTCTCGCCAGGCAACCTGGCAGGGAAGTACGCGGGCAAGAGCGGCCTTCAGATGATGCTGCACCTGGTCTTGAAGGTATCAGCCGAGGGAGGGAGGGAGGGAGGGGGCTGCTGGGTCAGGCCTCCGCTGGGGAGGGTCTCCACTGATGGCTGATGCTGTGAAGTGTCCGCTGCCTTGAGCCATGCTGAAAAGGGGAGGGGGCAGCTGTTCATGAGTGCAGTTCACGAGTAAGACCCCTTCCAAAGGTGGTTCCGTTTAAAGAAGCAAAATATAGTTGTGGCTGGTGTCTGGATTTGCATGTGTAGGGTACACACATGTTGCACATACTGACTTCTGTTGCCAAAGACATTTATGTTTGTTATTTGGGGGATTAATTTCTAAACACCAGAAAATTGGTCAGGCAATATTAGAATCCCTGACTTCATGGCCGTGCGCCTGTCTCCCCTGGGTGGGAATAAGGTCCCCCTGTGCACAACTGCAGTCTGTTGGAGGGGTGGGGCTGTGCTCTGGCCCACCCTGGGTGCCCCCTCCCCCCGCCCCGAGGGTGGGTCAGAAACCAGGAAAGGACCCCTCTGCCTCATCACAGAAAGGTGGCTGTCAAGGGCCCTGACGGAGGCCCCCAGGGTGGGCCAGAGGCCGGCTCACAGAACCCCAGGCCCAGCAGCTGCCTCTGCAGAACGGATCCTGAACACAGAGGTTGGTTGCTGGAGCACGACTCCCTCTCTCTCTCGCCCCCCCCCCCCTTGAAGGTGGCCCGCGCCCTCCAGCCTTCTGTCCTCTGGGTAGGGAATGCTGAGAAGACTTTTTACAAGAAAGTCCCCAGAGAGGAGAAGGAGGTCAGTGTGGCAGGGGGGTGGGGGTGGGGGGTGCTTCTGCTGCCCCCACTGGGAGCAGGCAGCAGACTCACCAAAGGCAGAGGGGGCAGCAGGGGGCAGCTCCACCTGTCACGCGTGGGATGAGAGTGGAAGCACTGAATTCAGAGACATTCTCAAGGAAAAAATTAGGTGTGGCAGGAGCCCTCCTCCTCCTTCCCCCCCCCCCCCGTAGGCATGGGCTTTCCACTAAGCCAGCAAACCTACCCACAAGCCGGCAAACCTACCCACGAGTTACCAGGCTTCCCATGGGGCCTGGGATTATGATGGATCTCTAGACGACCCTGATCCATTGCCCTAGGAGTGGTGACAGCCTAGGAGGGTGGACTGTGGGGCTCTGACAGCTCCGTTCCTGCCGTCCGGGCCAGTGTTTCCGGCTGCCCTCGTCCACTCCAAGGCAGGGAGAAAGGAAATGGTGGCTCATGGTGGCTGCAGCCGGAGGAATCCCTGGACTTCTTTGATTCTGGGCTCCACTTTGAAACTTTGCTGCCTCCCTATTTTGTATACTTTGGAACACAACAGACTCTGGCACTAGATCCTGCAGAGGTCCCCCTCCGAACGCCCCCCCCCAATCTCCAGGAATTTCCCAAGCCAGAGTTGGCAGCCAGACCCATGGGCGAAGAAGGGACAGTGGGGAGATGCCCCTGATACTGCCTCCCTCCCCATCTGCAGGGTGGGTGAGCAGGAGGGGGGTGAAGCAGGAGGGGGGGTGGGGGGAAGCGGGAATCTTCTGTGGCGTGGAAAGGAGGGGAGGGCAGCCACGGGGCACCCAACAACACAGGAGAGGGGCCAGTCCCCCCTTGCCCTAGGCACTGACCTGCTGACCACTGTCCGCCACAGCTGGACCCCAGGCGGCTGAAGAAGGACCTGCCAAAGGCCCTGAATCTGCTGACAGCCGCAGACCGGGTGCTGCTGCTGGGCACGACCACCCGGCCCTACCTGGCAGACGTCAAGGGTCTCTGCAAGACCTACGAGAGGATCCTGCTCATCCCCCGCCCAGACTATGCCTCCCGCTACAGTAAGGCCTCAGGGCAGGCAGGGGCACAGGCGGGCCCTCGAGGGGGCGGAGAGGCAGCCAAACACGGGGGTCTCTGGCCTCTGCAGTGGGTGGGGTCTCCCCCCTCGTAGCCCTGCATACAGACCCTGGCACTGCAGAACTTGCCTGCCTGACCTTTCTGCAGGGAAAACATCTTTCAGCCCGGGGTGGGGGTGGGGGTGGGGGTGGGGGCGGGTTTGTACCTGCAGCAAGGGGTCCTCAGATCTCTCCAGGGCAGTTTAGGGGGGTAGAGGCAGGGAGGCATGTGTGTGATTATGCCCCCCCCCATCGCCCTCTTTCTCTCTCATGTTCTCTTTCTCTCACTCGCTCTGTAACATGTAACTGGACCTCACACACACACACACCGCCAACCCCTGACACAGGTCAGGATGCCACTGGCCACATCCTCTCTCTGTGTCAGTATTATGTCTGGCAGTCGAGGCCCTCAATATACACAGCAAGGACATGAGTTTGTGGCAGCCGAGGCTGCTGAGTGGAGTTGGCAGGAGGAGACTCACCCCTCTTCCCCCCCCCCTCCTGCCCCGCAGTCACCTGGCAGCGGCTCATCCAGAAGCGAGGCGGCGTCCTGGCCGGCTCCCTGGACCTCAGCGCCCTGGCCAAGGTGTCCGATGGCTACAGCCAAGGCAGCATGGCGCTGGCCGTGCAGGCGGTGCTGAGCGAGAGGCGTCTCCTGCAGCTGCCCAAGCGGCCGCTGGCTGCCAGCGAGTTCCTGCAGATGTTGGCCAGGGCAGAGCCCGTCTACCCAGAGGAGGAGGCCCTGCTCCAGGTACCCCCTTGGCTCTCCCCCTGGCGCCCTCTGGGCTGTGCTCTGCCCTGGGGGGTGGGGGCAGAGGGAGGGCCGGTTGGTCCTTTCTCTCCAGGGTCCACTCAGGCTTTAAAATGCCCCTCCACAGTTGGGTGAGACCATCACGAGGGCCCAGCGGAGTCTTCCCAGCCAAGACTCATCCCGTCCCGCTTCCTGTTCCACACAGTGACAAGGAGGAGCCAGTTACAACAAGGCACAGGGGCCGAGGCCTTCCCCTGATCCTGCCTCCTCCTCCTCCTCCTCCTCCTCCTCCTCCTCCTCCTCCTCCTTGGAGTTGGTCTCTGCAGGCTCCCCAGGAAGCCGCCTGGCCCACCTGCAAAGCCTGCCCCCGTGTTCATGTCCATCTGCGCCTCTCCCTGGGAGTGAATCCTTCCTTGAGTAAAGACTCTCTCCTCAAGGCAGGGGGGGGGTGCATCTCTATTCAGAGCAGAACCCTAAATCTTGCACACGTCATGACGAAACTCTGCACTTCAATATAACACTTCCAATTAACCATCTAGAACAGGGGTAGGGAACCTGCGGCTCTCCAGATGTTCAGGAACTACAATTCCCATCAGCCTCTGTCAGCATGGCCAATTGGCCATGCTGGTAGGGGCTGATGGGAATTGTAGTTCCTGAACATCTGGAGAGCCGCAGGTTCCCTACCCCTGATCTAGAAACTTCTCTGCCAATCTGACCATCCCAACCCTATGCAATCTATCGGTGTAGGGAGTGTTGCTAGATCTCAGTGGTTCGTTGAAGTTCCAGGACTAATACAGGAAGTCTTCAGGCAGGTCCCCGATTCTCTGGGCCAACTAGGCGTTCTCTAAAACACTTGTTTGAAACAGAGGCTTATCAGCTTCCAAAGGCACAAAGAACATCGTTCTCTCCATTCATAATCAAGAATGTCTAATGCACATTCCATTGATATATATATTTATCAAACTGTACATAGAATAGCGATTCTCTAAAACTTTTAATCCATCAGCAAAATTCATAAACTCCCTTAAGTGTCCCATCAGACCTTGTTACAAGAACCACAAGCACCTTGTGACACTCCCCCACCTGGTGCTCTGGTCTCCTTTCAAAGGCAAAGGGAGGTCAACCAAAGCTTATTCATTCTGGGCCCTTGAAAAAGGTTAGTTTCCGTGGAGTGAACGTGTTTTGCCTGGCTTGTGTGGACGCCGGTGACACTTTGGTCAAGCAGCAAGGGCTTCTGGGCCGCGTTTTACTCCTGTCGTTGCAGCCTCTTTCCTTCTTGCCACAGGACTGGTACGCCAAGACTCCCCTGGGCAAGAAGAAGCTGCTGGCTGAGGAGGAGAAGCGGAAGGCAGCTGAGATGAAAGGGAAAGAGAAGAAGAAGAAGAAATAGGGTGGTGGAAGGGGAGGAGGAGGCTGCTCTGGGCTGCAGCATAAATGGGGGCCTGCCAATCAAGCTGGAGTCTGTCTGTGTGAAAGAGAAAATGTGACGTGAACACAAGATCCACTCTCCCCCGCCCCTGTGCAGGGTGCAGGAGTGCACTTCTGGGCCTGACCTGTTGGGGAGGGTGCCTGTGTGTTCCGCCCCCCTCCCCGGTGCTCTCTTCTACCCCGGCCCCACCAGCACTGCTCCAGCTGAGCCAATCAGGGCAGCGGAGGAGGGAAGTCAGACCAGGTCAGGCTAGGAGGTGCCGGTCTGCTGGCATTGGGGGCCCCGTGTTAGGCCTGAAGCCTCCACTGGGTCTTGACCAGAGGCGTATCTAGGCAAACTGGAGCCCAGGGACAAAACCTGAGTTTGGCACCTGCCCGCCCCTCCCCCACCACAACCAAACAATGATTTTTGCACCAGCTCACAAAACACCTCCCACCCCCAGCAAAACATACATGGCTTTCTCCCCACCAACTCTCTTTCCCAATTTTGTCCTCATACCAATCCCTTTTCACACCTATGAAGTAGGCTGTTAGCCTGAGAAACAGCTCCAAGCCAGTGCAAGTGGGTATTAAGCATGTAAATCTCTCAAAAATAACCCCCAGCAAAACATTGACCAAACAAATGTCAGCATCATCTCTCACAAAACACCTCCAGTGGAATCCACCCCCAAACAGCATCACTTTTAATGACGTTTCAACTAGGGAGCCCAGATTCTTCTTTTAAATCCAGTGAGAATCTGGGGTCCCCAGTTAAAACAACATTGAAAGTGATGCTGTTTGGGGGGTGGATTATCCCCCACCCTGAAATAGCATCACTTTCAATGTTTAAACTGGGGACCTCAGATTCTCCCTTTAAGTCCCTACCGAAGGGGGTGGATTTAAACTGAGAATCTGGGGAAATTTCGGGGGTGCCTGCTATAAGGGGTGCAATTGTTAAGCTAGCAGCACCAAAATTTCAGGGTGTCTTTAGGAGACTCTCCTGATGATACCACCCAGGTTTGGTGAAGTTTGGTTCAGGGGGCCAAAGTTATGGACCCTCAAAAGTGTAGCCCCCTTCTCTTATTAGCTCCCATGGGAAATAATGGGGGATGGGGCACCCCCTTTGGGAGCCCACAACTTTGGATCCCCTGAACTAAACCTCACCAAACCTAGGTGATACCATCAGGAGAGTCTCCTGAAAAACCCCTGAAATGTTGGTGCTGCTAGCCTAAAAACTGCGCCCCCTGCAGTGCAGGCCACAAACTTAAAAAACACTAAAAATACAAAAAACTATAAACAAACCTGAAATTTTTGCACCCGCCCCCAATGGGGTGCCAGGGGACATTTGTCTCCCCATGTCCCCATGGTATATACCCTCCTGGTCTTAACTGCAGAAAAGCCAGGTGGGCAGGCTAGGGCCACTTTCTGCTGCTCCAGTAAGGCTGGCCAGTGCCCTGCTGGTAGTGGGGCCAGGAGGGCTCCTGCAGGGCAGGGTGGGGCAGGCTGCTGGGGGCTGCAAGATCTGGAGGTAGCACACGTTGTGCTGGGAAGCTCCTGTTTGGAGAGGAGAAGTGGGCAGAGTCTTTCCTGGGCTGGGTGTGAAAGTAGAAATGGGTCCTGGCCGGCTGCCAACTCCAGGTTGGGAGGTTTGTGGGTGGGTCCTGTGGTGGGCGGGGCCCCTGTGAGGTATCATGCCCTAGGAGTCTGCCCTCCACAGCAGCCACATCCTCTGGGGAAGAGATCTCTGCCATCTAGAGGTCAGTTGTGATGCCAGCAGCAGCCTAGTTCTGGCACCCAAGCCAAGCTGTCCTCAACAGAGACAGGTTGGAGGGCAGAAAACCACCCACAGGAAAGCCACGGGCAGCAGTAGCCCCGAAGACCCCTTCCAAGCCCCCAGGGCATCTGCTTTGCCTGGCAGAGGAGGATGATCACCAGACCCCAGTGCTACATTCATCTTGGGGAAGGGGGGGAGGTCACTTGTGAATTTGGGGGCAGGGGAGAGGATTCGCACGAGATCAAGCAGATATGCTGTATTTCATGTCTTCATAGACAGCATCTCCAAAGGCGTTTGGAGTGGAGTCCAGTAGACTGCATAGAAACATACAAGAGCATTTTATTCAACGAGATCAAAATAAAATGGCAACAGAGCAGGAGTCGATGTGGAAAGAACAGAAGCCGCAGCGGAGGAGTGTTCTGTCTGAGAGGCAGGCCTGGCAGGGTTCAGGCCACCCTCCTGTTTTAGAAGGCGGGGGGTCGGGTACAAGTGTCACTTCTGTGGTTGGGGGGGGCACATGCATGCAGAAGCCTGGAAATTCTCCTGCTCCAAGCAAGTTGGCGCTTGCTTTAATTTTGGAAGAAGAGGCATCCGAGGCACTTGGCTTTAGGCAGGGCCTTTTCCTAACTCTAAGGCTGGTGTGGAATTTCTAGATTTCTTTCACCCACCACGTGAGAGCAGCTGCATGAAACTGGAGTGGAATTTATTTCATTTAGTAGAGGAACAAGAACAGACCAAGGATAAGAACCTTCTGGAGCAAAACCAAGCAGGTGCCAGCCAGGTGACCAGGAGTGACTCCGGAGTTGTGGTGGGACTGGAAAGACCTCAGGGGATAATAGACCCCTTCTGGCTGTGGGGCTGGTCACTCTTTCACACTGTGACCGGCCACTGTAGGTTGTTGTGACAGGAAGACCCTTGGAGAAGACCCTTTGCTGCAATGAGCTCCTGGCACTCAAGGAACGTGTGCGTTCTCTTGAAGCCAAGGTGGCAGACCTGGCGAAGCTGAGAGAGCCAGAGAGGGCAACAAACGAGGCTTTCAGGGACCTAGCAGACGGGTCCCACTCCCAAGGTGACATCTCTTCAGATGTCATGGAGAATGTGGGTGACGGAGGGTGCCAGTCTGAGGTGGGGGAAGATGCTCCCTTAGATGGGACCCCTTCCTTAGCTGGTGGTCAGATATCCTCTCGCACGGAGGATACCCCTCGGGGAGGTGGGGGGCTCCTTGTAGTGGGTGATTCAATCATTAGGAATACAGAGAGTTGGGTTTGTGACAGGCGTGATGACTGCATGGTGACTTGCCTGCCTGGGTGCTAAGAAGGTTGCTGCGACGTCACGCCTCTGTCTAGATAGGCTGTTAGACAGTGCTGGGGTGGAGTCAGCAGTTGTGGTCCCACATTGGGTACCAATGACATTGGGAAATGTAGCCGGAGGTTCCTGGAAGCTAAATTTAGGCTGCTAGGAAAAAAGGTTAAAATCAGGACCCCAAAGGTGGTGCATTTCTCCTTCTTGAAATGCTACCTGTTCCACTGTGAGGAGGCGAGCTAGGTAGCCGGAGATACAGGGTCTCGATGGGCGTGGATGAGGAAAGGTGGTGTAGCCAAGGCAGAGGGTTTCAGCTTTTGTCAGGAACTGGGGAACCTTTTGCCCAGGATAAGGCAGGCCTGTACAAAGAGGGACGGGCTTCCTCTTAACCAAAGAGGAACCCGGCTGCTGGCTCAACATTAAAAAGGTGGCAGAACAGCTTTTAAACTGGCCCAATCCTTGGGGGAAAGCCGACAGGAGCTGAGGTGACTTCGGGTTCGGAATACGAGTCCATGGGGATGCCAGGGAACCAGAGAGGAAGGAGTTTCTAAATCAACCCACATACAAGCGAGGAGCATAGCAATGTGATAAGTGATAGTGTCTACAAAAGGCTAGAGGGCAAAACACATAAATCCCAGGTTAGGGACAGAGACAGAGTATACAGGTGTCTCTATGCTAATAGTAGAAGCATTCGACCTAAAATGGGGGAGCTGGAGAACAGAGTTTTGAAGGAGGACATTAAGAACATAAGAACAAGCCAGCTGGATCAGACCAAAGTCCATCTAGTCCAGCTCTCTGCTACTCGCAGTGGCCCACCAGGTGCCTTTGGGAGCTCACATGTAGGATGTGAACGCAATGGCCTTCTGCGGCTGTTGCTCCCGATCACCTGGTCTGTTAAGGCATTTGCAATCTGAGATCAAGGAGGATCAAGATTGGTAGCCATAAATCGACTTCTCCTCCATAAATCTGTCCAAGCCCCTTTTAAAGCTATCCAGGTTAGTGGCCATCACACACCACCTCCTGTGGCATATCCCAAACACCAATCACACGTTATGCTGAAGAAGTGTTTCCTTTATTAGTCCTAATTCTTCCCCAGCATTTTCAATGAATGCCTCCCCTGGTTCTAGTAAGATTGTGAGAAAGAGAGAAAAATTCTCTCTCTGTCAAACATTTTCTACCCCATGCATAATTTTTTATAGAGCTTCAATCATTGCTCCCCCCTCAGCCGCCTCCTCTCCAAAGCCAAAGAGTCCCAAGCAGCTTGCAGCCTCTCTCCCTCACTTAGGGGAAGGTGCTCCAATCCCTCAATCATCCTCGTTGTCCTTCTCTGCACTTTTTCTATCTCCTCAATATCCTTTTTTGAGATCACGTGACCAGGAGCGCTGGGCCTGAGTACTCCAAAGTGCGGTCCTGCTGCTTTATATAAGGGCATGACAATCTTTGCCAGTTTCACAGTATCAATTCCTTTTCTAATGATCCCCAGCATAGAGTTTGCCTTTTTCACAGCTGCCATGCATTGAGTTGACATTCCCATGGAACTATCCTTCAGGGCTGCCCTAAATCCCTTTCCTGGTCCGCTGACTGATAGCAACCCTATGGCTACCAGAACTGACACAGTGCATCTGGCAAGCGGTCGCGACTCACTGCTTTTATATAAGGGCATGACAATCTTTTGCAGTTTTATTATCAATTCCTTTTCTAATGATCCCCAGCATAGAGTTTGCCTTTTACAGCTGCCATGCATTGAGTTGACATTCCCATGGAACTATCAACTAAGACTTAAATCCCTTCCTGGTCTGTGACTGATAGCACTGACCCTGTAGCTGCATGTGTGAAGTTTGGATTTTTTTTGCCCCTATGTGCATCACTTTACATTTTGCTACATTGAACTCAGCATTTGCCATTTCTGAGCCCCACTCACCTAATTTATCAAGGTCCGCTTGGAGCTCTTTCGCAGAATCCTTTGTGGTTCTCACCACCCTACACATAATTTGTGGTATCATCTACAGAACTCCAGGCCACCCACGCCACTCCAACTCTACTCTCCATTGATATAGTAGGCATCACAGAGACATGGTGGAATGAGGAGAACCAGTGGGATGCTGTTATCCCAGGTTACAGGCTCTACAGGAAGGATAGGACAGGGCTATTGGGGTGGGGTGGCCCTCTACATCAAAGAGAGCATAGTGTCACATAAAATAGACAATGCAGGGGAGACTGGATTCCTCTACAGAAGCACTGTGGATATCAATACCAAGGGGTGAAGCATAGATTTAACATTAGGAATATATTATGCAGCCTCTGACCAAAGGGTGCACAAGAGGATTCTGAGATGGAAAAAAGAAATTAGGAGAGGCCAACAAAAGCAAAAATGTTGTGGTAATGGGCAATTTTAACTATCCCCATAAACTGGAAAAATGCATGTTCAGGTCATAGTAGGAGAGAACATTCCTGGATATGTTAAATGACTGTGCTTAGAGCAGATGGTTGTAGAACTTCAACCAGGGAGATGTGATCCTAGATCTAATTTCTATGTGGGACCCAGGACCTGGAAAAGGGAAGTCAGTGTTGTTGAGCCAATAGGGGAACAGCGACCACAATGCCTGTCAGATTGACCAGTATCTCCAGCATGCTTGAACAAAGTGAGCAACTACTACTGAAGCTACGAATTTCCTTCAGAAAGGGAAATTTCCAAAGATGAGGGGGATAGTCATGGGGAAGCTGAAAGGGGAAAAATCAAGAGAGTCCAAAAAAGGAAATGTCCAAGTGCTTGGAGGGTTATTTAAAACACAGTCTTAAAAGCTCAAGCTGGAATGTGTTCCGCAGAGGTTAGGAAAGGCAGCCCAGTCCAAAAGAAAGCCACCATGGATTTAACAAAGGGGAGGTTGAGGACATTATTAGGGAAAAAAAAGATGTCTTTTAAGGAAAATGGAAGTTCAACTTAATCCGATGAAGAATACCAGAGAGAACACAAATGGTGGCAAAAGAGAAGCAAGTTAAACAGCTGTAAGGAGGCAAAAAAAAAGGATTATAGAAACGATGGTTGCAGTGGCTAACATCAAGACTAGCAACAAACAGTTCTTCAAGTACACATCAAAGCAGGAAGCCAGCTAGGAAGCGAGGTAGGTCCAAGATAGAATGATGTAGAAGGGGCGAACAAAAGGTGTGCTAAAAGATGACAGGGAGATTGCAGAGAAGCTGAATGAATTTTGCATCTGTCTTCCCTACCCAAAGAGGAGGTGAGGAAAATTCCTGCACCTGAACCAAGCTTCTTAGGAGGTGAATCCGAGGAACTAGTGAAAATTAGTAGTAGACAAGGAAGAAGTTCTGGCAGCCATTGATAAAAACTAAATGCTACCAAATCCCTGGCTCAGGATTGCATTCATCCAAGAGTTCTTAAAGGAAGCTCAAGCATGAAATTGCTGATGTTCTCACATTAATATGCAACTTATCCCTGAAATCAGGCTCCATCCCTGAAGACTGGAAGATGGGCCAATGTCACACCAATCTTTATAGAAAGGGTCTAGGGTCCCCCCCCCAGGAAAATTACAAGGCCAGTCAGTTTGACATCTGTTCCTGGTAAATTAGTAGAATCTATCATTAAAGATAAAATTATTAAACATGTAGAAAGAAGCAGAGACTCCGTTGAGGAAGGGAGTCAGCTATGGCTTTGCAAGAGAGCAAAGATCCTGTCTTACAAACTTACTAGAGTTCTTTTGAGGGTGTAAACAGACATGTGGATATCGTGTGGGGAACCATTGGACATTCACTTGATTTCCAAGGAAGAAGCTTTCTACAGTTCCTCACCAGAGACTGTTGAGAAAAAAAAACTCAGCAATGAAAGGAATAAGAGGGGAAGTCCTCCTATGGATTAAAAAACCATTGAGGAACAGGGAACAAAGGGGTGGGTATAAATGGGGGAGTTCTCACAATGGAGAGATGTAGGGAGTGGAATTGTCCCCAAGGATCCAGTAGATAGACTAGTGCTCTTTAACTTATTCATAAATGACCTGGAAGTAGGGTGGGTAGTGTGGTAGGCCAAGTTTGCAGATGATACTAAATTATGTAGGGTGGTGAGAACCACAAAGGATTGCTAAGAGCTCCAAGCTGACCTTGATAGTTCAGGGGGGTGAGTGGGCTCAGAAATGGCAAGTGCAGTTCAATGCAGCAAAATGTAAAAAGAGTGATGCACATAGGGGCAAAAGAAATCCAAACTTTACATACACGCCACAGAGGGTCAGTGCTATCAGTCACAGACCAGGAAGAAGGGATTATATGCCTTAGCTGATAGCGTTCCATGGGAATGTCAACTCCAATGTATGGCAGCTGTGAAAAAGGCAAACTCTATGCTGGGGATAATTAGGAAAGGAGTTGATAATAAAACTGCAAGGATAGTCATGCCCTTATATAAAGCAGTGGTGCGACCGCACTTGGAGTACTGTGTTCAGTTCTGGTCGCCACATCTCAAAAAGGATATCGAGGAGATAGAAAAAGTGCAGAGAAGGACAACGAGGATGATTGAAGGATTGGAGCACCTTCCTTATGAGGAGAGGCTGCAGCGTTTGGGACTCTTTAGTTTGGAGAGGAGACGTCTGAGGGGGGGGATATGATTGAAGTCTATAAAATTATGCATGGGGTAGAAAATGTTGACAGAGAGAAATTTTTCTCTCTTTCTCACAATACTAGAACCAGGGGACATTCATTGAAAATGCTGGGGGGAAGAATTAGGACTAATAAAAGGAAACACTTCTTCACGCAACGTGTGATTGGTGTTTGGGATATGCTGCCACAGGAGGTGGTGATGGCCACTCACCTGGATAGCTTTAAAAAGTGCTTGAACAGATGTATGGAGGAGAAGTCGATCTATGGCTACCAATCTTGATCCTCCTTGATCTCAGATTGCAAATGCCTTAGCAGACCAGGTGCTCAGGAGCAGCAGCAGCAGCAGAAGGCCATTGCTTTCACATCCTGCAGGCGAGCTCCCAAAGGCACCTGGTGGGCCACTGCAAGTAGCAGAGAGCTGGACTAGATGGACTCTGGTCTGATCCAGCAGGCTAGTTCTTATGTTCTTATGAAGAACCAAAGCCATTCTCCTCTCAGCAACGGCCAACACCTGTTGCTGGGTGGCTACGGTTTAGAAGTTTGCATTCAAAAGCCAGGGGGAAGCAACTGGTGTAGCAGACCTGTCTAGCCCCTCGAGTGCCTTTTTTGGACCACGGATGCCCCGGAGACATTTATCCTGGGAGGGGTCTCTGAGCCTGCCCTGCCTTTGCACTGAAGCAAGTCCCCCTTAAAATAGGACAAGCAAACGGCTGGGAGAACCCTGGGCTGGAGGCCTGCCCCCCCCCCCAGGAAGAATCTGAATGGGCGGAAGTAACTGCTAGGTGGGTTAGGGGGTCTGAGGGAGAACTTGGGGGCTCCCAGCCTCAGGACAGCAGGCTGGGGAGGGGCTCCTGCTGCTCTTGTCTGAGTGGGATGGAGGACCAGGCCGGTGGGACAGTGAGGGACAGTGCGGGCATTTGGGTTCCATGAGCCTTTGGCTGAAGGCAACATCAGTTGACATAATGCAGGCATCTATGGGGGGGGGGGGATGTCCATGACCCTGATGACCCAGAGGGATTCTTTCTCCTTCACTTCCTCCATCACACACACTTCTGGACAAATTGCCAAGGGAGGGAGGGGCTGTACAGGGGCCCCTCCAGCTCAAAGGAGACAAGGCCGATCTGCGGAGTGGGTTTTGCCCAGGAATGGCAGCAGCCAGCACCCTCCCCCCACTGCTCCCACCGCCTGCCCCCCTCCCTGCCTTCTGTGCCGGCTGCCAGCAGTTCCTGCCCCTGCCACAGAGCAGATGCCACTGCATCAGAGGTTGGGTCTCCGTGTGCCCAGAGCGAACTCCAACCTTCCCTTGCCAGGGAGCCCGGCCAGATTTCCAGTGAACGTCCTCTCATTCAACAGCTTAGTGGGCCTGCCGGGCCTGGCTGGCAGCAGCTCCGGAGTCAGCCCTGTCGGAGCTTCAGTTGGGATATTAAGAGGAGCTGGAGCCAGGGGCATAATGAGGCAGCCCTGGGCAAACTGTAGCCCTGGGCAAAACCTGAGTTGGATGCCCCCATGCTGGGCGGCCACTCCACCACTCCACCAAACTTTTTTTTTTTTTGCACCAGGGCATTGGTGCCTGTAGGGGGTGCATTTTTAGACATATCAGCACCAAAGTTTCAGCATATCATCAGGAGACTGTCCTTATGCTACTCCCCAGGTTTGGTGAGGTTTGGTTTAAAGGAGTCCCAAAGGTACCATGGACTCCCCAAAGGGGGTGCCCCATCCCCCATTGTTTCCAATGGGAGCTATTAGGAGATGGGGGCTACAGTTTTGAGGGTCCATAACTTTGGGCCCCCTGAACCAAACTGCACCAAACTTGGGGGTTGCCATCATCTCCAGATGATACCCTGAAATTTTGGTGCCGATACATCCAAAAATGCACCCCCTGCAGGAACATCCTAGAAATTTGCCCAAGAATCTTTGTTCTGCATTGAGTTTTCTGCATTGCTGTCAATGGGGGTTGCAGGCTGTGGGGGGCACATTTCTGAAGGCACAGTCTCAAAACTTTCAGGGTCTCATCAGGAGACTGCCCTGATGATACCCCCCAGGTTTGGTGCAGTTTGGTGCAGCGGGCCCAAAGTTATGGACCCTCAAAACTGTAGCCCCCATCTCCTATTAGCTCCCATTGGAAACAATGGGGGATAGGGGCACCCCCTTTGGGAGTCCATAACTTTGGACTCCCTGAACCAAACCTCACCAAACTTGGGGGGTAGCATAAGGACAGTCTCCTGATGATACGCTGAAATTATGGTGCTGCTAGCCTAAAAACTGCGCCCCCTGCAGGCCAAAAGTGGAAAACCACTAAAATACCCAAAAACGAACCCAGCATTTTGATGCCCCCCACAAGGTGATGCCCTGGGCAGCTGCCCACCTTGCCCAATGGGCATTACGCCAGTGGCTGGAGCTGATGGCTTCCATGGTTGAACTAGAGTTGCCCACGAACTTCGGTGGCAGACACCCAGTGTTCCATTGCAGCTGGCTGAAAAAGGCACCCCGGCTGATCGTTGGCATCCAGGATTCGTGGTGCCCCCTCCCAAGTGGATTGGAGAAGATCTGTGTCGCAAAGTGGATTTGATCATGGATTCGCAGGACTACAGGGGCCGGAAGCAGTACCTTGTACCTTGGACCCATTTTCCACCAGGTTACAACGAATGGGTTGATGCCCCCCCTCCCCGACTAATGAAAGCATCCCATAATTCATACCCTCACAGACCAGGAGGAGGGGGCTTTAAAGGGGGTGGAATGTCAGGGGGGTTGTATCTAGGTCAGGGGTCAGCAACCTTTAACCCCTAAGAGCCATTTGGACTCCTTTTCCATGGAAAAGAAAACACTGGAGCCGCAAATACTTCTTTACATTTAAAATGAAGATAACACTGTATACATATTTTTTTACCTTTACACTCTGTATAAACAATTATATCTATAATATGTAATTATATTTATCCCCAAATGTTCTGGGATTTGCCCGCCGGGAGTTGGCAACCCGTGACAACCATGGCTGAGGATGATCTCTGCATTCCTCCCTTCCACGATCTACAAGCTTACCTTCTACAAGCTGACAATGGCTTACTCTGAAGTAAACCTTCCAAGATCCACGTGCAAGGCTTTCCCCATGCACTCCTGCCCTCCTTGGCAATGCAGAAGCAAACCATTCCCACCCACCCCCGCCTCCCCATCAAACAGCCCCGACGAGTGCAACCTTGCAGGACTGCAGGTAATAACTCCTTTAAAACCTGACATCGTCTATCTCACCTGGACTCAGCCAGGCTGCCATCCGCCAGGAAAGCCCCCGGAGCTCAGCTGGGCTGCTGGGGGGGTCTGCAACCCAAGGTGGCGCTGCTGGGGTCCCCCATGTGGTCCCACCCTCCAAGAAGGACTTGGGATTGGGGGAAATGAGGTCACCCAAAGCAGGGTCGACCCCTGACCCCCCCATTCAAGAGGGGTGAACTGAGGTTAGGATTGCGCTGAAAATCTGACGTCCTGCAACTCCCTCCTGTTTCCCGCCCTTCATCGCTCAGCTGTTCAAGAGGATCCACCAGCGGTGCTCCGCCCCCATCCCACGCTGTCACCACCAGCATCAGCCAACCAGGCAGCTGGGACAGGGAAGCCGGAAGTGGCTTGGGATAGTCGACTTGGACTGTGCCTCTCAAGGAACGGGGACTCTTTCCCATTAACCCTTAGGGCAACTATCCGAAGGAGGCTGAGAGGAGCCGCCAAGCCATGCGGAGCCGCAGTACGAGGACAAAAGAGCCGCATGCGGCTCCAGAGCTGCAGGTTGCAGACCCCTGATCTAGGTGATTGCTACAAGATATATGTAACCAGACTGCTATATGTTACCACTGCCGTTCTGGGGTATTCTTTCCTTGATCTTTATGGCTTCACACACTGAGTAGATAACTAGGCTTTCCCCTGACACTTTGGTCTCATGAGAACTGGGATTGTTTCTGTTATCTCATGAGGGCAGGAAGCCAGGTGGCTCTCTATCTCTGTCTGTCACTGACCTTGGGGTACCTCAGCTCCAAACTAACTCTCACATTTCTTGGGGAAATGGGAGGGGGGGACTAGCATTGAAAGAAAGGGTTCTCCAGAACTGGCTTAGTCAAGCTGGGTGCTTTGATGTCGATCAATAAACACTGCTGATCAGTAATACACTTGTCCGTTTGTTGCTTCAAAGTCCGAGACCTAGCAGCTGGCTCGGGAAGCCCTGCCACTGAAGCCGAGATCCGAATGGCTCACTCTGGTCCCCCTTTGGCCCACTCGGAAAGCTTTCCCGGCTCCTGACGATCCAGGCCAAGCTAGACGCAAGGCGGGTGATGAGTGCTCTATTTATAATGGCTGAGGCAGGCCAGGTGCCCATCTGCTCCTTGCTCAAGGTCAACGGCAGCAGGGAAGCTACTCAGCCGGAGTTCAGAGCTCCGGTCAAGGCCTTTCCCCTCCTTTGGGTCCTCCCACCATGTTCCTTGGAGCCAGGGGGGGGGCCTGCCGGGAGCAGGCCAAGAAGGCAGAGGCCTGCCGGGGCTTGGCAGGGCCTGTCCGGAGTAGCTTCAGGGGCCGCAAGGAGCCGCTGGAGTGCCAAGACATGGTGGTCCAGAATGCCCTGTACACGGGGGACCTGGAACAGGTGCAGCGGCACTTCTCGGAGCGGGCTGAAGTCAACCTCACCATTCTGGCCAAGAGCCATGATGACCTGCGCTGGACCAGCCACAAATGGGGTAAGGGCCGGGGTGGTGCTTGGCAGCGAAGCAAGAGGGGGGGAGGTGATCTGTGACCCCCAGGCCAGCGTGCTGGTGGGGTGGGGGTGGGGGGGCGGGGAACAGAGGGGGAAAGCCCTGCTTTTCCAGCCTGCAGGAACCTTGGCTCGGGAGCAGGAAGGGCTCACACCTGTGAGGCACTTCTGAAGGAGGACTTGAGAAGAGCCCTGTGGGATCGCCCAGTTGCCTCAGAGGGACTCCGCATCAGCCCAGCAGGCCTCCCCTGGACGTGGCCCCCTGACACCGAGTTCCAGGGGATGCTGCCCTCTGTGTGTGTGGGGGGGGGGCATCTTGCTCACCATGACTAGCAGCCGTTGATGAAAAGGTCCTCCCTGAACCCCCCTGGCGCCCACTTTTAAAGTCATCAGTGAGTGTGGCCATCCCTGTATCCCAACGCACTGAATTCCATGATCATGTGATGCTTGTGGAGTCCAGAAGGGCTTTCCTTTTCCCTCTCTTGAATCGCGAGGGGGTGGGGGTGGGGGTGGGGTGGGGGTTCCAGCATTATGGAGAAGAAAACAAAACAAAACAGAAACACCCTCTCCTGTCCACTTTCTCTGCTGCAGACATAATCTTGGGGGTGGGCGTCAGGTTCCCTCTGACTCACCTTCTTTCCTGAACAGAAAGCCCAGCCCCGGCATCCCCCACGCTCCTGCCTGCCTGCCTGCCTGCCTGCCTGCCTGCCTGCCTGCCTGCCTGCCTGCCTGCCTTCCTTCCCAGCAGACGGGGGGGGGGGCCCTCCAGCTCCTGGGGGGGGGATTCTGCTGAGTCAGGGCTGTGAGGGCTTCTCTTGTCCAGCATCCCAACCTCTGGGGGGCCAAGCAGAGGCCAAGGCCTGCCCCTGACGACGACGCCTCCAAGCACTGGTGTCCAAAGGTTGACAGCCTCTGCACATGGAGGCTCCCTTCAGCAACCCAGCTGGCAGCCACCAACGGACCCATCTTGTGTGAATGTATGTCACCCCCTGAGAAAGGCATTTGTGCCTGGGACCCCAACCCTATTTCCTCGGGGGGGGAGGGGGTTGAGCAAAGAAGCACTTTCTCCTGCTCTTGAGTTCTAGTATTTAGGGAGGTGGAGGAAAGCTTCTGCTGGCAACATCTGGCACCTTTCTGGGCTGTCTCACCTGCTTCTGCTGTCTGATGTTGGCTGCTGGGAGGGAGGATGAAAGCCAGTCAGAATGGGGCCGGAGTCTCCTTGAGGGAGAATCAAAGTCTCTCTCTCAGGGTTGCTTCCCCAACTCTTTTGGAAGAAACCTTCTCTAGATAAAGATGCCGCCCCAATGACCACCCGGTGTCCAATCTTCACTTCCTGGGGGAGGTACTTGAGAGAGCCGTCAGTCGCTGATCAGCTCCAGGCCTTTGTGGGTGAAACATCAGCACTCAGTCCATTCAGGGCGGACTTAGGGACCAAGATGGTCCTTGTGGACCCCCTCTGGACCCCTCTTGATCAGAGCAGGATCTGCCATCAGTGTTGGATACTGCCGAGCATTCGATTTGGGTGAGCTCCCTGGCCTCCCTGGCATTTGTGGTGCCGTCTTTGCCTGGTTTGCTTTCTTCCTCCAGGGACATTCAGACGGCAACCATTAGGGATGGGTGTTCAAGCAGGCAACACCTGGTTTGTGGGGTTCCTCAGGGTTGGTTCTATCCCAGATGTTGTTTAAGATCTGGATGCACCCCCTGGCACAGCTTGGCAGGAGGTTTGGAGTTGGGTGCTGCCAATATGCTGACAACACCCAGCGAGCTTTTCCTCCTGCTGGATAAATGGCCTGAGGGGGACCTGTCGGCCCGATCCCAGGTAGGCGCTATGACTGGACAGGCCCGGAGGGATCTCTCTGGAGGGCTTGTTCTCTCAGAGGCCGGTTTTCTGCCACCTATTAGCAGCAGCACCAGTTTTGACAGCAGCAGTCTGAGATGCCAAATGATTGTTCTTAAAACTATGGCTTATCTCTTCTAATACCGGTAGATTGTTTATGGAAAGTAGTGAGCCACCCAGAACCCAGCGACCCGAGAGAGGAGCGGGTTTTAAGTCAATAAACAGGCACAGAGACGTGGTGTTTCCCCTCACTAGTTTATTTCTGAACAGCCCCTGTCTCTTTTGCCTGTCCTCGCGGCAAAAGGGTTTGAAACCCTTCATGTTCTTGGCTGGTTTTTCCAGCTCTGCAGTGTCCTTGTTGAGACGGAGCAACTGGAAGTGCGCAGAGGAAGTGCGAGTCGGGCCACACAGTGGAGCTCTACGGGGACGTTGCAATGCTGGCTGGTCCGTGCTTTCCTAACAATCCCCAGCACGGCTGCTGCCACACATGAAGTCGATCTTTTCACTGAGCTGTCCCCTGCAAGCAACCCCAAGATCTCTTTCAGTCGGGGCTTCAGCCACATGTTCGGTCTCAGAACCTCAAGTCAATAAATGGACTCTGAGGTATTGATCAGTAGCATTTATTGATGAGGTATCGCAGCCCCATGCTTGGCAAAGCCAGTTCTGATGAAGCTGGCATTCATAGTCCCCTTCATTCGCCGCTGGAAGCCCCCCTCCCGGTTTCCCAAGAGTTTGTGGAAAACAGTCTTTGGAGCTGAGGCGCCCCAAGGTCAGTGGCAGACAGTGTTCAGACTCAAGCAGACTTCCTGCCCCATGAGTTAATGGGTGTAATTCTTTTCTCATGGGACAGAGGAGCCAGGGGGAGCCATGTTTCCTACAATGCATATGAAGCCATAAAGTAGAGATCAAGGGAAGAATGCACAGATGGCAGTGGTTACATAGAGCAGGCTGGTTACATATATCTTTTGAGCAGCATTGATGTGTTATTTCAAGCAGTTACACAGAATTGGGAACATATCTGTCACACAGACACAATCCCCCTGATACCAGGTTGACCACATTAGCATGCATTTGAAATCAGGGGTTTTGTTCCAGAGTCCACCCCCTGGCCCTGGCTGGCACGGAACTTCCTCTGCCTCTTGGGTGTTCCCCAATTTACAAAACATGTCTTGGAGCTCTTCACAGTCAGCCTCAGCTTCCACCGCCCTGAACAATCTGGTATCCTTGGCAAACTTGGCCACAATGCTGCCCACCCACCCACCCCTTCCACGTACCAGGCCACCTACGACAGGTGAACTAGCCAAGGGCCCACCTCAGTTTTTGGGTGGCTCCACTGTGCGATTCCCTTCCTCAAACACTTTGCTTTTAAAGGCCTGCTGTTCAGACTCCTTGGGTGGGATTTGGGGTGCTCAAGAGACCCATCTTGTTGCACTGGAAACCAGTCCTTTGCTCTTTTCCACAAAGACAGGTTGCCTGTCAGTACAGCCACGGACATAACTCTGGGGCCACGGATAACTGATTTTTAAAAATGGTTACTGTCTACTGCTTCAAGGGTGGTTGCAATTTTCAAGGCTCTTATCTGTGCTTGATTGTATTCCCTCTGCAAAGGCACGTTACCACTGACCAATGGGGACTTGCCAGGGCAGAACAGGTAGGCCTGAAAGAACGTGACCTCCACTGCGCAGGTGGTCAACATCTGGACTTACAGGCTCTCCGGACTCTTTGGGCAGTGGTCTGGTGAAAGTGGGGGGGCTGATTTGCTGCCTGTTTTGCTATCTCTTCTTCGAATGCCTTCGTCAATGCTGTCCTCCTGGCCTTCCTTGAGAGGGCTTTCTGTTTGCTATCAGGTTTGTTTTGCAGTCATCTGGGAGGAGGGCAAGCCGAGGGCAACATCAACACACACGCCCCCCCCCCCTTCCACTTCGCTGCGGTGCCTCCCTGCTGCTGCTTCCCCTTGACACAGGCCCCTCTGGTTTGTCACAAGACAGGCGCTCAAGAATAGCATCAGCTGCAACCTGACTCCTGGGCAGCAGCAACAGCGGCGGTGGCAGCGCAGTAGTCGCAGTGGGCTTTCTCTCCCTCCCTGTGCTTGCAGGGCTCTGGCTCCCAGCGATTCCCGCTTGCCGCCCCCCAGCCAGGCCAGCCCCCTCCATGGAGCCCATTGTGACTGCCAAGGCAGAAGGCCCCGCTCAGGCGTTCTGG
The DNA here is from genome assembly GCF_021028975.2 of Sphaerodactylus townsendi. NCBI lineage: Eukaryota > Metazoa > Chordata > Lepidosauria > Squamata > Sphaerodactylidae > Sphaerodactylus > Sphaerodactylus townsendi. The sequence goes on along the minus strand of NC_059435.1, from coordinate 78,760,845 downwards.
CAAGCCCTCCTGGCCGGAGACGGGTGCGCCATCCTCTGCCTCCTCAGAGACCCCGAGAGTGGGGTGGGCCCCAACGCCATCTTTGACACCAGCAACCTGGATGAGTGGAAGGACTACCGCTTCAATTTCCGTTGGCTGAGTGGGTTGGGGGCGGAGGAGGGGGCCGCCGGCTGCCCAGCAATGGGGGAGCTTCAGGCACTGCGGGGTGGGGGGGGAGCTCCCTGGACAGTCAGGGAAGGAAAGTTTGAGGGCGCAGGAGCCTCCTGAAAGGAGGGAGGGGCTGACCTGGGGAAGGGGCTGCTGCTGCTGCTGCTTTGGTGGTGACCCCAACATCCCTCGCCATGTCGTCTTTAGGCCTGGAGAGGCTTGGCATGCTGGGAACGGGCAGCATCTCCACTCCAATGGGCTAGGCAGTAGGTGGCATGAAAGACCCCGGCCCAGGGGGGAGGGGGGCTGCCACCACCAGGCTGTGCAGCCAATGCTGACTTTGACTGCCCCGTGGTCTGGTTCAGTGGAGGGCAGCTTCAGGGGTTCATGTGCCTCAGCACGTGCCACGTGCCACTGCATCAGCCCCCACCCCCACCCCCCACCCACCAGCTCTCTGCTTGACTGAAGGGGGCCACGCTGCCCCGACTCTGTGCCCCGGTCTGACGTGCCGGCCATCTCTCTTGCAGGGCTGTGGTCACTGACCTACAAAGAAGAGCTCACCACCCCACTCCACATCACAGCCAGCCGTGGCTTCGTGGACTGCTTGCGCCACCTGCTGCTGCGGGGAGCAGATGTGGACCTGGCCCCCGGCGGCCAGACGGCGCTGCATGTGGCCTGCACAGCTGCCCAGGCCGACTGCGCCAGACTCCTCCTCTCCTTTGGTGCTGACCCCGAGGCGGTCTCTGAGGACGGGTGGAAGCCCCTGCACCTCTGCCAGAGCCCCGAGTCCCTCCAGTGAGTCCTCCCCCATGGCCAGGCCTCCACCCTGCTTCAAAACCAGCCGTGCCCCCAGGCCAGGGGCCGGGAGGAGGGCTGTTGCAGGGGGGCGGGCCCTGGCCGTGGCCCGGCAGCCCCTGAAGACTGTTTTGCCCTCCTTGCAGGTGTGCTCGGCTCCTGCTGTGCCACGGGGCCACTGTGAACAGCCCCACGGAGGAGGAGGAGGACACCCCCCTGCACAGGGCGGCTCGGCTGGGCCTGGTGGAACATGTCCGGCTCCTCCTGAGCTACGGGGCCAGCCTGGAGGCCAGGAACGGGGAGGGGCAGTCCCCCCTGAATGCCGCCTGTGCCCAGTCCCACCCGGCCCAGGCCATGGAGGACTACTTCAAAGTGTGCCAGCAGCTGGTGGCCGCCGGTGCCCAGGTGAACTCCACTGACCACGACCGCCAGCGCCCGCTCCACCAGGCCTGCAAGAATGCCAACCCCCGTGTGGTGGAGCTGCTCCTGGCCCACGGCGCCAACGTCAACATCATGAGTTACAGCGGCAACATGGCCATGCACAACATCCTGCAAGCGGCCGCCTACAAGACGGACCACCAGCCGGAGCAGGCGGTGCGCGACCTGCTCAACCACGGGGCCGTGCGGATCTGGCCAGGAGCCCTTCTCAAGGTGTGTCTGACGGAAGGGGGGCTTTTGGAGGCGCATCGGGGGGGGGGTATGGCTAGTGCATAGCAGAGTGCGAGAGAGCAGGAAGGCCCTCTGTGGTGTCCCCCCCCCACTCCAACAGGACCCTTCCCCCAGCCCCAGGAGCCTTTTCTTGGAAGCAGCCAGGCTTTCTCGGCTAGGACAGCCCCCCCCCCCCCCCCGGCTTCATTGGGATCAGTTCCCCGGGGGGCGGGGGGGGCAGGCGTTCCTGGGCTCCCTGAGTGGGAGGAGCAGCAGTGGGGGTCCCTGACCTCTGCCGAGGACGTCTTGTCCGCTGGAAAACTGGGAGTCCTGCTTGTGTGGCTGTCCTCCAGGTGGAGAAGTGCTGTTCTGCAGACTGCAGAGGTTAGCTGCCCTGCAGCAAGTGGGAACTCTGAGCATCTCAGAGCCGTTGAGCCCTTGCCCTTCCCCAGCCCCTCCTGCTCTGTGCAGGTTCTGCCCACAACCCCCCGGGACTTTTCAGAGGTGCAGCCGGCAGCCCTGCCAGCGTGTGTGTGGAGAACCACCCCAGGCCTCCAAGGGCAGCCCCGCTCAGGTGCTCCGGTGGTTTGGGACAGAGGATCTGATTGTAGAACTGGACCGCAGGACCTTCGGCCTTCTCACGAGGCAGTCAAGGCAATACATCTCAGCCCAGCCTCTCTAGCTTTGAGGCCTCCTCTGCACCTCCTTGGGAGGGGGGGTGACCATTTGCCACAGCCCGCCCTCCCCCCACAGGTCTCTAGGGCTCCACGACCCACAGCCCAGCAGACATTCAGTCTCCTCTCCATGGCTAAGTGCCAGTTCTGCTGGTGCTGAAGTATTGCTAAGGGAAGCCCTGAAGCCAGGAGTGGCCACCCCTCAGCACCGCCTCTTCTTGAGACAGCCATGTTTCCTGAGAAGCTCCACCTGCGCAGTGTGACAGCGGGCCTTCCAGGACCCCCCCCCCCTTCTCAGGCAGAGTGCTGCGGCCACACTCGCACGGGCAAGGTGAGCTGCTGGTTTTAATTCCTAGACTGGTCTGACTGCTCTTCCTGTGGGAGAAACGCAGGGAAGCCATCAAGGAGGTCTCCAAATAATGTCCCATCAGTGCGGAGGGGCCCTGGCTCATTGCAAGAACCTCCGCGTGGCTTGTGGAAGGTCCCACAGTGGAACACCCCCGCCCTCCCCCTGCAAAACAAAGAATCTTGGGCACATTTCTTGGGGTTCCTGTCAGGGGTGTATTTTTAAAGATAGTAACACCAAAATTTCAGGGTATCATCTGGTAACTATTCTTATGATGCCACCCAAGTTTGGTGAAGTTAGGTTCAGAAGGACCAAAGTTATGGTCCCTCAAATTGGTAGCCCCCATCTCCTGTTAGCTCCCATTGAAAACAATGGGGGATGGGGGCACCCTCTTGGGGGTCCATAACTTTGCTTACCCTGAACCAAACATCACCGAACTTGGGTGGTATCACTAGAGCAGTCTCTGGATGATACCCTGAAATCTTGGTGCCGCTAGCTTTAAAAATGCACTCCCTGCAGGCCGAAAAACAGTACAAAAATTCGCACCGAATATCATTCTTTGTGAACACTCAGATTTGTTCATATTGGGCAGGACATGTACATTGGACAATTTCTTAATATCCAAATGTGCCCAAATTTGCCCAATTTCTGGCTGAATCTGGTATTTGTTTCATCTGAATCTCCAACCCTCAAAAGTGATGCTGTTTCCCTCAGGGATGGGGGAGAATCCACCCCCATTAAACAGCATCACTTTTCAATTTTAGCTTTAAACAGGGGACCCCAGATTCTCCCTTTACAGGTGGATGGATTTAAAAGAAAGAATCCTGAGCTCACTAGTTTAAGAACCATTGAAAGTGATGGTGTTTGGGGGGTGCTGGATTCCCACCCTGGAGGTAAGTTTTGTGAGAGGATGATGCGTGACATTTGTTTGAAGTACCAATGTTTTTTTGCTTGGGGGTGATTTGTGAGAGATTTACATGCTTAATACCCACTTGCACTGGCTTGGAGCTGTTTCTCAGGCTAACAACCTACCTCATAGGGTTGTTGTGATTAGGAAATTAGGAAAAGAGTTGGTGGGGAGAGAGCTATGTATGTTTTGCTGGGAGTGGGAGGTGTTTTGTGAGCTGGTGCAAAAAATCATTGTTTGGTCATGGTCGGGGAGGGTGGCCGCCCATACCCAGGGGGAGAGGCGCCTAACTCAGGTTTTGTCCCAGGGCTCCAGTTTGCCTTGGTACGCCTCTGCGTGCGCACACCCCTTGAGGGGAGAGGTGCTGCAGCTGTCAATGCAACCAGGGGCCGTGGGAGCCGCCTCTGTTGCTAAAAGGACCAGGCAGGAGGTGAGTGGGAAGGCCTCAGCCTGAGACGCTGGGAAACGGCTGCCGGCCTGAGTAGAGGATTCTGGGCTTGAGGCCCTGATTCAGTTGAAGGCTGCATTACCTTCTTCATGGACAGGGAACGGCTTGCTCACTTGGAAGTGTTTTCCATCTGTAACCTCAGGTAGGCTGCCACACCTCCATCAGTGTGGGCAGGTGGGCGGGCGGGCGGGCAGTGGTGCTAAGAGCTAGTAAGCCTTAGGGCAGAGGTCCAAAAGCCTGGAAATCCTGAAGCCGCCCTCTTGCTTCCACGACCGCTCTGTAGCAGCTGGCAGATTCTACTTCTGGGTGTGCCACAGAGAATGGAGCCACAGCTTCACCAGGCCGGATGCAGGAGAGACAGGAGGATAAGTGGCTCTCCCCTTCCGGGGCCACGCAGCCTGCCCACGCACCAGTGTTCAGATTCCGAGGAGCAGCTGGAGAAAGGCAGGCCAGCCCACGCAGCTGGATCCTGCCAAGATGCTCTGGGCACACTGGTACTGCTCATCTGACCCTGTGCTGAGTTCTGCGTCACCTCTCTGTGTGTGCTTCCCTCCTGCACAGGTGCTTCGCCATTGCTGTGCTTCCCCGCGGACCATCGAGGCCCTGCTCAACAGTTACGAGCACGTCCGAGTCACAGAAGAGTGGGCAGACGCTGTCCCTGCTGAACTTGTGCAGGTGATTCTTGGGGTCTGGTCCTACTTGAGAGGAGTCCACCCCACGCGGGCCTTATTTCCCACTCCATCTCAAGATCTGCCTCCTGACTTCGATCTGTGGGGTGATGGTACACCCCCATTTCTAAGGAACCCTTCATTCTGTGGAGGTGTTTCATTCCCGGTTGTTTTCTGGGGTTTTTTTTTGGCTTTGTGCTTTCTTTGATATATAGACCACCACTTAACACCCTTCCTGTCCGGTCTAGAGAGTCTCTGAAGGCCAAGCCTTATGAGCAAAGGCTGAGGGACGTGGCAAAAGTTGAGTCTGGAGAAGAGGAGGCTGAGGGGACATGATGGCTTTCTTGAAATATTGAAAGGGTTAGAGGAGGGGCGGGAGCTGTTTCTGTTGGCAGAACAGGATAGGACTAGCAATTATGGGCTTAAATTACAGGCAGAAAGTTTCCAACTGGATATTAGGAAGAAGATGTTTGCAGTGAGAGTTGTTGAACAGAGGGATCGTCTGCCCAGGGCAGGGGTGAGTTCTCCCTCACAGACAGTCTTCAAGCAGTGGCAGGATAATCCCTTGTCATCTGGGATGCAGTCTAGGCTGATCCCACATTGAGCAGGAGGTGGGGCCAGATGGCCCGGGTGGCCCCTCCTCCCAGCACCATGATTCTCAGGTGATTTACAACTCTTAACTCTTGATAATGCAAAAGAGTCAGGGAGTAGAGTTCAATTCTCTGACAGAAAACTTGTACAAATGTTTAGCTTTTAATGAGAAAAGAAAATATTTTTATTGAGCAAGACAGAAAAAAATACAGGCTTGAAAAAATTAACCTTACAGTTACTGGGAAGAGAAATAGTGAAGCTACCGAAGTTCCTGGCGTTGCCTCATTACATTATAGCCTGTCTTAGTTTTAACAGCAAATCAGGCTGGAGCTTTTGTCTCCCTGCTGTGTCACCTGACCTTCTTCTAAGATGTCCACCCAGAGAAATCTGATTTGCTTGTCACAGAAGTGCATGTTTATAGGGGGGGTGGGGGGGGGAAGCTGCTCAATTGCAATCATATGGTCATATCTAGATATCTGATTGATTCATAAATAAATATGAGGTCGTATGTTTATGTGTAAATAAGCCAATCAGCACGCACACATGAGTTACCTCTAGTATAAGAAGGCCAGTCCCAACTCTTAACCTCTATTAAAAAGCAATTAATCAAATTTTTCTGTGACTGTTTTGACTAACTGTCCCAGATGGAAGTAGCTTCAGCAGCAACATTCACTGATAGTTGAAAAGTGTCTGAACTTTTTGTCAATTGTCAAACCATCAAGAAAAGGGCAGTGAGGACCGTGCGACTGCTCCCCCAGTCCCTTGGAGATGAGTCATGGCGCACCAGAGGCCCGATGGCTCTTGCTGGCTTTCCCTTGGAAGTTTGCTCTACCAACTTTTTGATGTTAATTTTTATATGAATGGCCTACAGTTTGGTTCCCATTCAGTCGAAGTGAAGTCTGTCTCTTTTATAAAGGTTTGACTTGTCCCAGAAAGCTTCTTAGTACCGCAGTGTGGATAAGACCAGCCCAGGAGACACCATCTACTTGGGACTTTCAAAAGGCTTTTAATAATGTCCCTCCCCAAAGCCTCCCGAGTAAATCTAAAGGCCACGGGATCAGAAGAGGAGTGTTCTTACGCATTGCGGACTAATGAAAAACGGGAAGCAGAAACCCAAAATAAGTGGACACTTCTTGCAGTGGAGGGAAGTGAGAAGGGGGGTCTCAGGGGCGTTGGGATGGGGGCCAGGGCTCTCCTGTCCCCCGCTGTCTGCCAGTGAGCCAGTGGCCCTTCATGAACTGGGGGTGGGGGTGTCAGGGGTTGTGTGTCAGTGGCCCCGGAGAGCTTTTTGCCTTTCTCAAACTCTCCATCCACAAGAGTATTGCTGGCATCGCTTGTGCCATGCAGTAGGGATAGATCGGGCGACCTCTTCCTGTAAGATTCCAAGAAGCGCCCCCCCTCGGGCGGGGCACTGGGGAGCCCAATCCATGATTCTGTGGAAGCTTTGTGGGAGTGGAAGTGCCCCAAAGGGGGGGGGGGTGCTGCTCCCCAACCAAGGAGATATATTGGGGGTTGCAATGGAAGGCTGATTAACAATGCTGTCGAGCAGGGGGACACCCAAACGTGCACTACAGCATTTTTAGGGAAAGGTCAGCATTTTTAGAAACAGTTTTAGATGGCTCTACGCAACCCATTTCAAAAATGATCTTGCCCAGATGGGAAGGGCATGAAAAGGGGCTGGAACACTCTCCTACGTAGAAGGGCAAGAGAATCTTGGACTTTTGAGTGTATGGAAAAGATTACATGAAAAAGGTTTACTCAAGATTAGGGGGTTTTCCCTTGTCGTGGCCTCTGAGTCCTGGCACTTGGGGGCTTCTGGGCAGGTGGATTCAGGAGGAACCAGGAGGCCCCAAAGACGGAGAGCATGGCTCCTGACTCACAAAAGCCTTTGGGGTGACTGGGGTTCTTCACTCAGGGAGTAAAGAGCTTGTGGAACACACACTGCCTTCATGATACTACGACTGGGCATGAATTCAACTGGATGGAGAACTCCACCGGCTCTTGCCCACAGCCCACCATGACTGGATGGGCCCCTTCTGCGCAGCCACCCCGGGGAGGTTTTCACCTGAGTGCCATCTTTGTGGGTGTTGCCACTTTGGCCCCCCCAGGCAACAGACCAATGTGATACTGGCAGGACCGTTGGTTCGACCCTCCCCGGAGGCTGTGGTGTCCTTGTGTTCTCAGGAGAGCTCACGATGCCCTCTCTTCTCTTGCAGATGCACCCCCGGTTTTTCCAGTCACTCTTCGCCCTGGGCCAGAGGCCCCGATCCCTGAAGCACCTGGCTCGGTGTGCCCTGCGGAGCTGCCTCGAAGGGAACATCCTCCGGGCTCTGCCGGAGCTGGGCCTGCCGCCCCCCCTCCAACAGTTCCTGCTACTCCGCTTTGAGGACGTTCTGTACTGAGTCCAACCTCCCACCCTGGGGTCAGGAGGGCGCTGGCTGAAGGGGGCCCCTCGCCCCGGCTGACTCCCTCGAGGGCTGCTGGGCAAGCGAGGCACAGAGAACAGCAGCTGCGACAGGTACACCGCCTCACCTGTCTGCCCCGTTTTGACAATTGCAGTGTGATTCTGGGGCTCTTGGCTGGCGGATCTGCCCTCTGCCCCACATCAGACTTGACCGTGGCAACCTCCTGTCCTGGAGCTATGGCCAGTGGCCGGGGGCATGAGTGGTCCTGTTCCCAGCCGCCCTGGTAGCTTTTATAGTGATTTCAGAGTGATTTCAGCTTTGGCGGCAATGAGTGGATGCAGAGGCCGGCTGCCTTCAGAGCAGAGGTTCTTTATTGGGATTTCAAGTTCTTTCCAGGCCAGACCGCCCTCTACAGAGCGAAACGCAGCCCTTTTTATACAGTTTTTCACCCAATCAGAGGGGGAAGGGGGCAGTCCCCATCGTAATACAGAAACAATCTAAAACAAAGGGGAGGAAGCCGGTCTTTTGCTTTTGCTGATGGGATTAAGTCCCAAAAGAAAAGGCTGCACCTTCTTGCCTGAGGCTAGCTCCTTGGGATTCTGTCAAAGGAAAATTCACATTGTCCAATGGGTCTTCAGATCTTGCCAGTGGAAAGTTCAAATAGTCCAATGGGAAGTAGGGTGACTCTTCCAAACGGCCAAGGCACATCCCATCACTTGTAAGTCCAAAAAGTCTTTTGTTTATGTTGATGGGTTTACCTGCCAGGCAGGTAACAGGAGAGTGACTGACTTCTGAAACTCTGTCTCAAGCAAGGTAATATTACAAGCAAAGCAATATCAACGTATTGTCGAAGGCTTTCACGTCCGGAATCACTTGTAAAGGTGGTAAAGGTTTAGTTCTAGCAGCCTTACGATTTCTCCTATCTGAAGCTGAGGTATGCTAGGATTCGGATGTTGGGAAAGCAAGTGGAGTATATATATCTGTTGGAGTGTCCAGGGTGATATATATACTCCACTTGCTTTCCCAACATCAGATCCTCTGAAGATGCCAGCCACAGATGCAGGCGAAACGTCAGGAGAGAATGCTGCTAGAACACGGCCATACTTGGCCCGGAAACCACACAGCACCCAAAATATCAATGTAATACCAAGGAATCTACAACATATCTAAAGGTATACATATATCAAAAATAAAGACAAGAAAAGAGTTGGGTAATATCCTTATTTCTATGCCTACTTCTTTAAAAGTCTAAACAATTGCATTCTTCCAGGCAGATGCTTGGATTGGCTTCATGGGGGGGAAACTTAAAGGCCTAAACAAATCCTTATTAATACTCTCTCTCACACACACACACACACACACACACACAGGGTCAGGGTTCAACAGGATATATTTCTAATAACTTCTGGGGGTTCACTGGTCATGCTCGCAGTGGCGGCGGTGGCGGCAGGCACTGCCACAAGGAGGCTTTGCTGCTTACTGGGCAAGAAGGAAGCGGCATCCCAAGCAGGCCGTGCGCAAAAGCCACAGACCCCCTTGGAGGCCAGCGATTGGTCAGAAAGAAAGAATGGCCAACAACGCTGGCAGAGGCGGCAGCAGCAGCAACCTGGCAGGCGGCACCTCGGCTTGCGTGGTGCACGCTGGAACGTGGGGATGCCAGGCAAGTGGCCCAGAGCTGGAGGGGAAAGGAAGAGGTGTGTCTCTGTGGCACCTGGCCAGGCAGTAATCGAGCAAAGAGCAAGGCCTCAAGGACTCTGAGTCGGGTGCTGTTCGGATTACTGGACATTGCATTGAGTTGTACTGCTGGAATACGTGTAGCTTTTGGAGTTTGTTGCTGTTTTTATGGCCAGTGGTTGAAATAATAACATTCTGATTAGCACATGACCCAGTGGACGTGACTGGGGAGGGGCAGAGCCCCCACGACCACTCACTCGACAGCAGAGCCAAATGCCAGGAGAAGGGAGGCTGGGAAAGGCCTGCCTCTGCCTGACCAACTCTTGGGCTGTTGGGCCAGAAGGCCAGTCCAGGATGAAGAGGCCCTCAGACCTTGGGGCTCCTGCCTCCACCCTCTGAGGTTTCCACCCAACGCCACTGCTGCCACCGCTGCCGCTGCCTTTATGTCCCCGCTGGGAATTCTCCACTCCTTCTCCACAAAGCCACCCCCCCCCTCAAGGCCAAGACCTTGAAGGCCAGCTGGGAGTTTCCCAGGGGAGCAAACAGTTCTGCCCAGTTCCCACAAAGAAAGGGGCATGGGGAGGGTACAGGGATCCCCTTCCCTTGTCCCATGGACAGACCGCTGCTTGCCCGTTTAAGCCAACCAATCAGGTGCCCCTTCCCCTGGAATCCTTCCTTGGGTGTTGTGGAGTTAAGCTTTGCGGAAGATCTTGCAGCGGCCCAAGAGGGGACAGGTCATCGTGCCAGCTGCTCATCCCTGACTGACCAGCCAACAGATGTGATGGGTAAATGGCCCATCATCCAAACCCGCCCCCGCATTTTACTGAGTGGCAAGATGACCAGGCACGGTCAGTGATGGTCAACTAGTCTTACCTCTTGCTCAATGTAGGGAATTCCCGGCAGGTGGCTGCCCAGCCTCCAGAGAGAGTGAGAGCCCGCCCCCTCAGCAAGGTCTTCAACCCAAACCTGACACCCTGTCAGTCATGCTCACTAGCAGTGGCGACCAAGTCCCAGCCATGCAACAGCCCTGCAGTGTCTGGCCATGGCTCCCTCTTGGGCTTCTAAGCGCTCCCACTCCCTGCAACCTTTCCTTGAAGGGCGAGTGGATCAGAAGCCCCACTGCCTTCGCCGTTCTCCAAAAACCCTCTCCCAATTTGTCAGCACCTTCCTCAAACCGTGGGGGTTCTGATGTCTCATGGCCTGCTGGCTCCCCTCGTATTAAGGCAGCCCCCAAGAGGGTCTGCATTTTTGTAGCAGTCAGCCACTCACCCCAGCTCAGCTGATCCACCCACTGCCCTTCTGAGACCCTTTTCACACACACCACCTCCAAATCACGGACCTGAGCTCTGTGCCTGTTAGTCTTCTTACATTTAAGTGCAGAATTCTTTATATGGTGGCTGCTTTTCATGTTGTTAGTTTCAGTCCTTCAAAGTCATTTGGAATTCTCCCCCCCCCCCCCCCTGGTGTCAGCAACTCCCTCCCTGTTTTCTGTCACTTGTAAATATGACCGGTTTCCGGGTTTCCTCTGCCCCTTCACCCGCCAGCGGCTGCGAATCCAGCCTCCCTCCCGTCCAGCTCACATTCTGCTGCTGCTTCCCCAACAAAACTGTCCTGGGGAGCCAAGCGCTTTCCTGAAACTGTGACAGGTTCTACTCACAGCTTTCCCACGGCTGACTAAACTAGTCACCTACATTGAATCCAGTAGGATTTGTTGTTCTGACTCCCATACTGGTTCCTGTTCCTGGCTGCAGTGTTTATTTATATTTATTTATTTATTTATTGGATTTTTATACTGCCCCTTCCCCGAAGGGCTCTGGGCGGTGTACAACACAAAAGAACAACATAATCAATTAAAACATTTAAAAGCAGCGAAACCGTAAAACATATCTAGTAAATATAATAAGTTACAATAAAATAAATGGCGTTCAGCAGTCTACTACTATAACTCCCACCCCTCCCTCAAAAGGGGGGAGCAGTGGCGTCCAACGTTCCAATTCTAGAAATTCCCTCCCCCTCCAAAAGGGAATGGAGGGAACCCCTCCATTTCTCGAGCGGTGCACAGACTGGCCGTTTCACAGCCCCCTCCTCCATGTCTTTGTAGCTCCTGCATTCCCCCCACCCCCAAATAAAAGGACTTTTCCCAAGTTTGTCTTGGAAGTTCTCTCTTGTCCTGCAAGAGTTCTCACCCCTGGCGGGGGAGGGGGGCAGCAGCGAATGGGGGCCCCAGTCCCCGAAGACGCCAATCACACAGGGGCCGGGAGACATCATGGGTTCATGCCCCCCCCCCGCCTTGAAGCTGGGTGGGGCCTTAGGCCAAGTTCTGCCCGGGGCTCCGAGGAGAAGGGCCATAGACTCGTGGCTTGGCAGCGGCAGAGGCCCCCTCCCTCTGGCCCTTTGCCGCAGAAGCATCGCTCAGGCAGACCAGGGGGCCAATATGCCCCCCCACACCAAGGGCCCCCTGCCCTCTTCTGCGTCCCGGAATCCATACTCTGCTCCAGCCCCCGTCCCCCAGGCCGACTGAAGGGTTCTCTCAGCTCCCAGCGGCCCCTTCCTCAGCTTGAGAGACACCCCCCCCACTCCAGCCCGGGGCGGGGCGGGGCGGGGGGACACCTGGACTAAGGCCAGGCTGCCTGGCTTCCTGAGGGGTTCTCCCGGTTCCTCCCCGGCTGGGGGGGCGGCGTACAGGCCCCACGCATTCGGCGGGCCCCCATTTACACTTGCCAAAGGCAACTGATCCCCCACGTGTCGGGCTTCTGGGGGGAGGCGGATTCCGGGGAGGCGGGGAGACAGTCAGACCCTTCCCCCGTTGCAGGAGGCTTTTTTAGATGGAGGGATGGGGGGGGAGCGGGGGGCTGGCCTCCAGGCCTAGGATCTGCCAAGGACGGCTGGCATGTCGTGGTAACCGTCTCGGAAGCCGCGCGGGGGGGGGGGGCGCCGATACCCTCCCAGTCAGGGGTGGTTTCGGGGGGGAGGGTCAGCGCCAATTGCTGAACAGGATCAGACCCGCGAGAGGGGGAGGAGGCGGGGCCCGTCCGTCCCTTGGCCAGGGGGCGCTGCGATGCAGGATGCGCAGCAGCGGCGGATGGTGACCGGGGAAGGGGGGGGACGACGACCCCGTTGGTTCTTCTGGACTTCTCAGGAGCCTGCTGGGGTTTCGGTCCTTCCTGGAAGGCAGAACTGGGTGGGCGTTGCTCGGGCCCAGGGGGGTACAAGGTCCTGCCGTGCCTTCCCCCCCCCCCCCCCCGCGGGTGCTGTGCACAATCCGCATCCGGCCTCTGGGCGGGACCTTCGGAAATTCAGGCGGAGCGGGCCCCCCAAGAAGCAGGCGCCCCTCCCTCCGCGCTTTCGAGCCCAGGGAGGCCGCGGGACCCTTGAAGAGGGCCCCAGAGATCGTTTCGGCGTGGGGGGGGGGGCACTTCGCCCTGACCGGATGGAGGCGCTACGGGTGGACATTCTGATCCCTGCATCCATGATCCTGCCGTCCTGGATGGGGCGTGGCCCCTGGAAAAGCCGGCAGGTGGCCAGCTTGGGTTTGGGATGAGCGGGTGGCCGCGGAGGAGACTTCGCTGGCTGAGACAGCTGCTGGCTTTCCTGGGTATAAAAGCTCCCGCCCAGTGGTGCGAGCCCGGGTAAGCTCCAGATTAGACTACTGCGGTGCATTCTGTCTGGGTCTGTCCTTGAAGAGTACCCCGAAAGGACCACAATTGACACCACCCCCGCCCAATTTGCCTCCTCCGGCCTCCATTCAGGGGCTGAGGTTGACCCAGAACCCTCGATGACTTGGGACCTGCTGGCTGTTTCCCTGTGACTACAGTAATCTTGGGGGCAGGGGGGGGGGCTGCTTTAGGTATCCCTGTCAGCTAACTGGGGGGCACTCAAGAAGGGGACTTTTCAGAGGTGGCACCCAAATCGTGCTGTTTCACGAATGTCAGCCTAGGTTCAAGCCCCACCATGTCAGCCACCTGTGTGGTTTTTTTCCCCCCCCCCCCCCCCTTAATGGATTGCTTTTTGGACTGGGAAGTGCTTTGGTTCCATATAACCACGAATGCCATTTCTGCAGGGGGAGTGAACTGCAGAGGGCAAGCAGGCCTCGCTGTAGCCAAAAGCAGTGAGCCAGGTCAAGAGAGGGGGAATCCCCAGCATGCCTGGCTGACCCCTTGTAAGAAAGAGGGGGAGGCCCTGCTGCTCTAGGCCGCCAGGGGGCAGCACTGCAATGCTGCTTTAGGATGGGTAATCAAAGCAAGTGGGGCTTGCCTTGTAAGAAGTGCCCTTAAGCCTCTTCCCACAGACTCCTGACCGGGGGGAGATTTTTTTTTCCCCTCCAAAATTCTAGCATGAGCCACCCTTTTGTTTGTCAACATGCAATGCAGTAGTGTGCCCATGGTAAATTAGACTTTGCGTATACACCTTAAAAGTTCCCACTTCTATAAATTAAATTAAACAATAAGAATAGTCTATTCATTCATTCATTCATTCATTCATTCATTCAGTTAGTTAGTTATAGTTAGTTAGTTAGTTAGTTAGTTAGTTAGTTAGTTAGTTAGTTAGTTAGTTAGTTAGTTAGTTAGTTAGTTAGTTAGTTAGATTTTATATACCGCCCCATCCCCAGAGGGCTCTGGGCGGTCTAGTAGTTGTTCAGCCAGGCACTTCACCAACAGGAAGATTAGCAGCTCTGTAGGGACACCAAAATAATATTTTCCCTTACATCAAGAAAAAAAATCAAGTGGCACCAGAGGCTTGTACAGTTTAAACAAAGAAATAAATCAGGAAGTTTTTCTGGCAAAGGATAAAATTGAAATTATATACAAGAAGAGGAGCTCCAAAGGAGTGGCATGTGCAAATTCCATACCATCATTGCACACAGAAGACTTTGACTGGCTGGCCACATTTTTCACATGGAGAATTGTCGGATCCCAAAGATTTTCAGTGAGCAGCGAGGAAAGTCAAAGAAGCGGACTGGAATGAACTTGTAGACAACTTGAAGAAGACTTCCTGTAAGGCCACACAAGGGGCCTCTTCTTGCAGATCAAGAAGACATGAAAACCTTTCATGGCCGGTAAAGGAAACATCAAGGACAAGAAAGGAAAGGAACTAATTGACCATCCTACTATCAAGGAAAGGTGGAAAGAATACACAGAAGAGTTATATTGTTGCAGGTAGAAATGGCAGGCAACCTGGATTTGGAGCCCCCGATCCTGGAGTCAGAAGTCGTTAAGGCAATGAAGCAACTAGCTAAAAACAAAGCACCTGGTATAGACAATATCCCGGCAGAGTTAATACAGCCTGTACCAGTTAAAACCATCATGGCCTTGTGCCAGGCAGTATGGGAATCCACTGAGTGGACTCAGGATTGGAAAAGATCATGCTTTATCCCTTTACTAAAGAAAGGTGATTTCCATGTTTGTTCCAATTATCGCACAATAGCCCTCATCCCACATGCAAGCAAGGTTCTTCTCAAGAAAGGCTAAGACCAATCGTCGAAGCACAACTCCCTGATGTACAAGCAGGCTTTCGACGTGGTCGTGGCACTTGCGATCACATTGCAAACTTGCGATGGAGCATGGAGAAAGCTCAAGAATACCAGAAGAACATCTACATGTGCTTCATTGATTACTGCAAGGCCTTTGACAGTGTAGAGCATGATAAGCTATGGCAAGCCCTGCAAGAACTAGGTGTGTCACCACATCTGATCAAGCTGATACAGTTGCTCTACACACCAACCAGGAAGCCACAGTAAGAATGGCACATGGGGACACAGACTGGTTCCAAATCGGCAAAGGTGTCCGACAGGGCTGCATTCTCTCACCCTACTTGTTCAACCTCTATGCCGAAGGGATCATGCGAAAATCAGAGCTACAAGACTCAAAAATAGGAGTGAAAATTGGTGGCAGAAACATCAACAATCTTTGTTATACAGATGACACAACACTGCTTGCAGAGACCGAGAGTGATCTGAGATAGTTGATAGTGAAGATCAAAACTGAAAGCGAAAAAATGGGCCTCCTTATCAATATGAAGAAAACAAACATCATGACGACAGCTAACATAGATCGGGCCCAAATTAGCATTGACAATGAGGACATTGAGTGCGTCCAGGACTTCATCTTCCTAGGATCAAAAATTGACTGTAATGGAGAAGTAACTCCCAAAATATAAAAAAAGCGGAGGAATAGCATTAGGATCGGAAGCTTAATGCTGCTGAGCATGGATAACATTTGGAGAAGCAGAGACATCAGCATCAAAACCAAGCACAGGCTAGTCCAAGCCATCATCTTCTCCATAACCATGCATGGGTGTGAAAGCTGGACTATAAAGAAAGCCGACAGAAGAAGAATAGACGCTTTTGAGTTGTGGTGTTGGCGAAAACTACTGTGCATACCATGGACAGCTAGGGTGACAAATGCAGAAGTCTTGAGCCGCATAAAACCAGATACATCACTAGAAGGGAAAATAAGCAGGCTCAGGGTTACATGCTTCGGTCATGTGATGCGATCAAATTCGCTAGAAAAATCTATGATGCTCGGACTTGTCAGTGGTGGGAGAAGACCTGGACGGCAAAGAACACAATGGCTGGATACCATAAAAGCTGATACAGGCATGAGCATCAACCAGCTGAAGGAAGCAGCACTTAATCGAAAAATGTGGAAAGAGCTTGCATATCGGGTCGCCAAGGGTCAAGAACGACTGAATGGATAACAAAGATTGCAATGAGGTGGATACCTCCTGATGCCAAACACAGCAAGGACGCCCGAAACACCTGGAGGAGAACATTTAAGCAAGACCTGGAGGCACTGAATATTGCACGGGGGAACAGGCTGAAATGCTCGCCCAAAGCCAGAAATGCTGGAGAGCACCTGTTGCCCAATATGGACTACTTAGCCTGACAGATTTGATGACGCTGACTACGATGAGACAAGAAGCAGGTTTCTGAACCACGCACTATTTTACAAGTTGTTTCAGTATCTTTTTACTGTCACTTAAATTTTCAACAAGGATAGGTTTCGGTTTGACTCTCTAGTTAATGTGCTCACAAAACCTTCATTCCTACCCTCAGGTAAGTATAACCTACGCAGTTCCTCAAACACTAACCCCAAGGCAGTCTCTCCTCTAGAGTGTCTATCTTCCATGGAGGACTCGGGGCTTTCCTCCAGGAAAACCAGTTCCTTTCTCTGTTTACCAACTAAACCACCTTCGGGAGCTTCACTGTGGGGGGTGGGGGGGTTCTCCTCAGAGAAAACTAACGAAGCCACCAGTGTGATTAATCAGTGTTATTGTGCTATGGTTAACTCCAGGACCTTGGCACAGATTCCCTAACTTAAATCTGTCCTTCCTGGCATTTAATCAGAGTAGTTCAGCTCACTTAGAATTGGCCCTTAGCCTCCAGAGAACAGAGCTACAGCAGAACAACCATTCATCCTGGCTCTCAGTTCAGTTCTCCCATCAGAACTCTCAGTGCTCTGGCTATCAGTGCTCAGCAGCTCCCTCTTATCAATCACTGGAGGTCCAGTGAAGCCTTTGGGTGCTCAATATTCCACTGACTGAATGTGTGTCAGTTACACTTTGCATCCAGGGAACCTGGCCTTCTAGCTTTATGGGGGAGGGGAGATTTGGGGGGGGGCCACCCTCACAAACATGGAAACAGCAAAGGAAAGCAGGCTTGCAGATGCACAAGATAGAATGAGAGACAAATAATCTCACAGCAGCCTACAAATCACAGCCAACACAGTTCAACTTAAAAACAATAAAAGAAAGCCTCAACCCCCCTCCCCCCCCCTGCAGCTGAGGCCTGTCTCTCTCTCTAAAAGTAGCAGGAATTTTTTTTGGGGGGGGTTGTCCATGAGTCGGCCCATTCACATAAAAAGCGGGGGGGGGGCTGCAGGGGCAACCTGTTGAAGTTGGCCATGCCTGCCACTCCTGCCCCAGGAGAGAGCCCACAGCAAGGCAGCAACCCCCCCCCCCCCACTGACAGCAGAGAGGGAAAGAGAAGTTTGGTCGGTCACTTGGGAGGAGACATTGTTTGTATTCTGATATGTAGGCAGATGGGCGACCTCGTGAGCTGCCAGGCTGAGTGGAGGACAGGGGGTCCGGAGGAGGCCAAGGCACCAAGCCCACCTACTCTCCCCTGAGTTAGGCGGGGCAGGAAGGAGAAGGCAGCGCTCCCCTGCGGGATTCATGCCCCCTCCGCACTTTCTCTGACAAAATAGTCACACGCACCCCTATACAGAATCTGGCTGCATCAGCATTGCAGTGAGAGAAGGGGACCCGACCCCCCCCCCCAGGCCTACTGCACCAAGAATCAGGTCGACTTCTGGGATGGGCCAGATCCTTTTCTTGGGTCCACAATTGGGCAAGAGGGGCTCCAGTCTCTCTCCTGCCATTCCGCCTCTAAAACGGGGAAGCTCAGGGGGGA
Organism: Sphaerodactylus townsendi; assembly: GCF_021028975.2. Lineage (NCBI taxonomy): Eukaryota > Metazoa > Chordata > Lepidosauria > Squamata > Sphaerodactylidae > Sphaerodactylus > Sphaerodactylus townsendi. Next base: position 78,743,132 of record NC_059435.1, on the reverse strand, counting down.
GGGTCCCTGGGGGGAGAGGGGGGCCACGCACTGAAATGGCCACGGGACCTATCGAGGCCCCCCAATAAAGAATCCAGACAAAACGGTTAATGGGAAAAGAAGCTGCTCCCCCCCCCCGCCCCGCCCCGCTTCCTGCCAGCAGCCCGGGTCTGGTCCGGAAATGAAGCGGGACATCCAGATCAGGCCCAAACGCAGTAAGGGCCCCGATTCGACTTCTTTGCCCTCCAGAGGCAGCTTCAAGACCCAGGGGGGAGGGGGGAGGTCACGTGAGGGGGTGAGGGTTTAAAATGCCAAAGGGAGAGAGGGTGCCTGAAATGAGGGGAGGAAGACTCCCTTGGGCAAGAGGTGGACTTGGGGAGGGGGGTCGTCCGGAGGGGGGCGGAGTGAGGAGCCGGAGCCGGGAACAGACGTGATTCCCTGAAACCTTCGACGCGCCCCTCGGTCTGAGCGCCTCAGATCTTTGCTTAGCAACAGAAGGCCACATGTGTGTGCGTTGCGGGGGGTGGGGGGGGGGGCGGCGGCGGCTATCAATTGAGGCTACAGGAATTCTTCGAAGGGTGAGAGCCTGGGGGCGGCTTTGGGGTCAGGCCGGAGGGGAGCTGCCTCCCCTTTCCGACCCCCCCCCCGACTGCTGCTGCCCCACAACCCAGCGGGACAGCGAAGGGCCCGTCCGGAGAAGGATCTGCACTAGGGCGCCCCTGCAACCGGCGCCGCCTTGGGGGCTCCTCTCCCCGAAGGGAGCAGCCGGCCGCCTCGCTTGGCCTCCTCTGGGCGCCTGGCCTTTCCGCACCCCACCGCCGCCTCTCGGGGTTCTGAGACACCCACCATCACCCCCACCCCCGCCAGCAGCAGCAACAGCAAAGGCCAGCTTGTGCCAGCAGCAGCAGGGCCTGCGTCCGAGGGGAGGCGGGAGGCGAGGGGAGGCGAGGGGGAGCCCGCGGCGGGCCCTTGGCTGAGTTCAGGCTGTGCCTCAAAGAACCAGAAGGCCCGCTGGGCCCCTCCGGCGGGGCCTCAGCCACAAGAGGCCGGTCTGTCGTCTCTTCCCGGGCCCGACCTCGGCCAGCGGAAGGCGGCCAGCAAGCAAATTCGGCCTCACCTCCCAACCCCACCTACCCAAGCGCCCGTTCTCGCCATGCCTCCGTCCCGCGCTCTAGGGCAAGCCGGTGGGCACTGGGCCGTAGACCCGCGCGGGGCGGGGGGAGGAAGCCCGCCGGGTCCACTCGCTTCGGCTGCCCGCGGTTCGAGAGAGCTCTCCGGCGGGTCTCAGCGGAAGGTGGCAGCCCCGCGGAGGCCTGAAGGGGAGTCCCTCCCGCCCCCAGGCCAGGCAGCGCGGGGCGTCAGTGGGTGCGCGCTGCCTTGAAGCAGCTGGTCCGGCCCCGCCCGCCCCCAAAGGCCCCGGGGCGGCCGGGCGGCCGGTAATTGGCACTCATCAATCACGGGCCATAATAGCTGATGAGGCGGGCGAGGGCGGGGCCTTCCCAGGGGGGCCCCAGGGCCGCTCCAGTGGGAACCCGCCGCGGCTCCTGGCCCGGCCGCTGGGCGGGAAGGCGGGCGCGCCGCGGGGAACTCAAGCGGAATTTGAGGAAGATGGATGAGCCCAGAGGCGGCAGGGCGACACCCCCTCCTCCCCTCCCCCTCCCCCGCGCCGCCATCTCCTCCCCTGCGCGCCCTGCCTCCCGCCCGCCCCCTCGGCAGACCGCGCCAGCAGCCGAGCCAGCGCCGGCCCAGGCACAGGGCAGCCCAGCCGGGGCGGGCGACTCGCGGTGGCCCGGCGCTGCTGGCTGGCTAGCTGGCTGCACACCCCCGCCCGCCCGTCCGCCCGAGGCACTGGACCGGCCGCCGCCGGGCAGAGCCCGTCTCCCGGCTGAGGCTGGAGCCAAGTGACGCCCCCGGCTCCCGCAACCGGCGCGGAGCCTGGCGCCCAACGGGGATCGGGCCGGCCGTCCCGGCCAGTAGCTGCTCTCGGGCTCCCGGGGAGGCTGGCGGCGGCGGCGGCCATGCAGAGACCGACGGGGCAGGGCGCCGCCTTCTCCATTGACTCGCTCATCGGGCACTCCCCGCCGGCGCCGCGCTCCGGGCCCCTGCTCTACACCGGCTACCCGATGTTCATGCCCTACCGGCCGCTGGTGCTCCCCCACGGGCCGCTGCAGACAGCCGCGGGGCTGCCGCCGCTGGCACCGCTCGCCTCCTTCGCCGGACGCCTGACCAACTCCTTCTGCGCCAGCCTCGGCCAAGGCGTGCCGTCCATGGTGGCTCTCACCACGGCGCTGCCCAGCTTCGGCGAGGCCCCCGACGGCTTCTACCCGGCCCAGGAGCTGCCCGCCGCCGCCGGGCGCAGCAGTACCGAGCCGCCCTGCCGCCGACGGAGTGCGGCCGAAGGCCTGGACCTGGAGGAGCTGCCCGCCGGCCGGGACAAGACGCCCCCGGAGCCGCCCCACCACTTCCCGGACCCCTTCCCCCACCTGGCAGGTAGGCAGCCGGGCAAGGGCGCCGAGATGGAGGCGGGAGGACAGGCGGGCGGACCAGGGGGCTGCCAAGAGCGCGGCGGCTTCCCACCAGGACCCCCGGCCGACCAGGGAGACGCCGCCGCCGCCGCCGCCTGCGAGTTGGCCAAAGTTTTCTCTGCTGGACAAAGTTTCCTTCCTTCCCGCCGGGGCTGGGCGGAGGGGGGAGCGGGAGGCTAAGCGATAGCCAGCCGGGGGAAGCACCCTGTTGGGCTCCCAAAAAGTCTCTCGGGACCCGCCCCCCCTGGCCCCTGCCCCCCCCCACGAACGACTCGGCAGCCCACCCGGGGCTTTCCACTGGGGGGCGGGGGGAGCTGCCTGCTTCTGCTCCGCCTGGGCAACCCGGGCTCGCTACTCTCCGGGGCCGCCTGAGCCCTTGGCCGAGGGAGGGAGGGGGAAGCGCTGAGAGGAGCGCTTTTGGAGGCGCCCCCCCCCAAGGGTCCGATCCAGGTTCAGCCTTTTCAGCTTCGGGTGCCCCCCCCCAAGCGTGTGTGTTTGTGGGGGGGGGAGCAGTTCTGGACTCTGCCGCCTCTCTCGTCTTCGGCAGGGCAGGCGCAACTGGACTCCGGGACCGGCAGCAGGGGGGGGGGGGGCGGCGGCGGCGGCGTGGGTCTTTCCGGGCCCTTGCCCGGGTCCTTGCGTCCTTCCCACGCAGTGTGGGGTTCGGGCCGCCCCTCCGCGGGACCCGGAGAGAGAGCGAGAGAGCTGCTCCCCGTTAATCCGAGTGGGACTCCGCAAGTGGGGCGAGCCCGCCCGGGGGCGGCTCTGTCCATGGTGCTAGGAGGAGGGCGCCGGGCAGGGTTGGCGGGGGTCGCCCGGCTGAGGTCGCCTGCCTGGGTGCCAGGAGGCAGGCAGCTCACCGCTGGGTGCCAGTCCTGGAAGAGGGGACTCCCTGGGGCTGGCAGGGGCGCTCAGAGCACACAGCATCCGTGAGCTGCCGGTCCGGATCGGCCGCTGCGGTTGGCGTCGGTACCGGAGACCAGCGACGCGGGGAACGGACGCAGTTTCCCCACCGCACCGCACCCCAACCCCGGGACACCTCCGTTCCGCGGCGGGGGGCTGTAGTTCTATCAGCCCACGAAAGCGGCTCCGCGAGCGGGTCAGGCGCCAGCGGAGGTCGGAGGTGTCCCGGGGTTGTCCCGTGGGGCCCCTGACGCCTCAGTCCCGGGAGGCCGGTCAACTGCAGCCCAGCAGCGGGCCTCCGTCTTCTCGGACAGGCGCCCCCCGCCCCGCTCCGTTTCTTGTCTGAATGGGGGGGCTGGCGGCAGCTGGAGCAGGACCTTCCCGGGGCCTCCAGCCGCCCACCAGCTTCGGGTGCCCCCCCCCCCAACCCCACACACACAAGCCAAGCCAAAAGCGCGGCGCTCTCAGGGCCATGGCCGCGCAGGGGCTGCTGGACGGCGACCGGGAGTGCTTCTTCCGTAGCCGCCTCCCAGGGCTGCTTGCGAGCACGGGACAGATCGCGCGCCTTTGACTTGGAGGGAGTGGGCGCACAGAAGGCGATGGGCGCCCCCCTCCCCACACACACGGGGGTGGCACTGTTTAACCAGTCCAGCCCCCTGGGAGCTGGCCAAATGGTCCTGATCCGGGCTTGTGCGGGGGGGGCGCCCCTCTGCCACCAGCCAAGCAGCCAAGCCCCCGAACCTGCCCCCGGGTCTCTTGGGGAGCGAGAGAAGCTCACCCGGACAACCGAACGGCTTCCGGCAGGCAGCCAGGCTGGTACCCTGTGCCGTGGGGAATGGGCACTGCAAAACACGGGGGCCGGGGGTGGGGCTCGTTGGCCGGAACCAAAGGGTCCTCCGCCTCCCCGCCCGCGTGCTCCTGGCGCTTGCTGCCCCGCTGGCTCCTAGGCTGCTCTGCGGCGGCTCTGGGCCTCCCCTGCAAGAGAGGGGCGACCCCGGTCTGCCACCCAGCGTCCCTCCCTCTCGGCCTTGCCTGGAGACGGCGCGTGGCCCCCGCAGCGCTCAGACCTTCCTGGGCCGCAGGAGCAGCCCCGCAGCAGCGGGCCCTTTTCTCCCCCTTCAAGGCGGCCCACCAGGTTGCCTCCCTTCCTCTCCCCACCCCAGGTACCCTGAGAGGCCGGCGGGGCTGGGAGAGTTCTGGGAGAACTGTGAGAAGTCCGGGGTCACCCAGCGAGATGGTTCTCCAGAATCGAACTCGCCCCCACCGGCACCATTCTCCGCCTGCGTGAAAATTGGCATCCGGCCATGACCCTAGAGGAGCCGGCGGCCCCGGCCCCGGTCTTGGCCCCCGGGCTATGTGGGCTGCCTCCTTCGCCTGTGGCTCGCCCTCTGCACGGGGCAGGATGAGGCCCCTACGCTGGCTCGCCGGCACAGTCAGGGGCTGCTGGGAGCAAGGCCGGAGAGTGCAGGGGGGGGTCGTTCGACTCTCTCCATCGGAGCCCCCCCTTTCCATTCCATTCCATTCCATTTTTCATTTCACTTTATATTTATCCCTCACCTCCCACCCCCACCTCCGCACAAGGGGACTCCCCCTCGCCCACGGGGGGGAAACAGCCCAGAGGAGCAGGTGGGACTTGGTCAAGCCGGAGAACTAGGCGGGGACCTCCGTCCAGGTTCGACCCCCCCCCCCCGATTCCCACGCCAGCAGCCGCTGTGAGGGGCGAGGGACGCCGGCCCGCGGCCTGAGACTAGGTGGACCGGCCCGCCCAGGGCAGAGTCCGGTGAGGCCGACCAAGCGGACGCCGACAGTTTCCCGGGGCTGCCCCCCCCCCGCCCCGCGCCACCGCCGTGGCCTTGTGAGGGTCCCTGCATTGCAAGCCTGCCCCGGGGGTGGGGGCTCGCCCCCTTCCCCTCCTCCCGGGCCTGCCTGGAACTCTCCTCTGGGCCAGCCTGGGCCTCTGCCGGGTGATTCGCAGGTGCCGCCGGGGCCAGCAGGGAGGGGGAGGGGGGCCGGCGCGGAAGTTGAGCAGCCAGCCCGGATAGATGCCGCTGCTGTGGGGCTGGCGACGGCTCTACAGTTGCCCCCGCCCCCGCCGCCGCCCCTCCCCCTCCCCCGCCACCGCCCGGTGGAATGGCCGGCGGCGTGGGGGGTGGTCCCTGTGCGTCACGGGGGCTTCTCTCCAGCAGGTGCCCCCTCTGTGGAAGGACTGCTCAGATCTGCAGGCTGCGGGCGGGGGCGAGGTGGGGGGGGACGGGACACGCTCGGGATTCAGGAAAGGGTTGGGAAGGTCGGAGGAAGAAGAGAGAGCTGGAATGGATCGAGGCTGCAGCAGATTGGCAGACCTTTTGAAGTCGGGGGGGGCGGGGGCGGGGGGGAGATTCCTCCCACTTTTCCGCCCAGAAAGTGGACATGGACTTGGTTCCCTAAACTTCCTATAGTGATTTGACTTGACGCATCGTGTGTTCCTCAGTTGGGCGCTGTTCCTTGGTTGGGAGGGATATTGATGGAAGGAATGAGTAAGTGGGAAGGTCTTGATTTTTCGGTAAGAAAAACATGGCAAGGCGGCCACCCCCCCACCCCCCCACCCCCAGGAAGGGCTGCCCGCGCCCTTCCCCCCCAGAGCCCCGAGGCCGCGGCTTTTCGCCTCCTGAGGGGTGCAGGGGAAAGAAAGGGGGCCGGTGGAGGGAAAGGCACAAGCGGGGTCCGCGCTCCGAACTGAGGCGCCCCCGCAGCATGCTGAGTTATTAAGTTACCTCTGATAAAGCTGAGCATGCCGCGCCCTTTCGGGATGTGTCGCTAAACACCTGATAGCACATGAATTGTTGCCAAACGTTAAATTAAAACAAAAACCCGCTGAAAAGGAGGCCTGCGTCTGCAGTACCCCAAGGAATTCTTTCTGGACCTGACGCTCCTTACACAAGAATGCCCCTTTGGGGCCCAGTCCCTCCTTCGTTTCACTCGTTGCAAAAGGAAGGGGGGACAACACGGGAGGTTTTCCACTACCCCCCCCCCAATTCCCCCCTGGAAAGTTCTCTGCCCAATGATCGCCCCTTGCGTGGGGAAAACGTGGCCTTTGGAAGCATTTTATTCTCGCTTAACACTTCACAGGAATTTTTTTTCCGGTTCCCCCCACATTTCCCAGTTTTCCGCTTGGAAACATGGAAATCCTCCCTCCCCCCCCCCCCCCCAATCTTCTCCAGACCAGGACTTCCCATTTCTAGCTTGAGGCGCTTTTTTTCGGGGGGGGGGGCGGGGGCGGGGTCTGTCCGGACCTTTCGAACTCCCCCTTGCCCGCCCGTCGGCGACCAGGTCTGAGTAGGTCGGCCCTTCCTTCTGCCGTCGAGTTCCTGGCCGGCCTTGGGCCCGCCCAGCTCTCTCGTCTGCCTCCTCACAGGGCTGTTGTGAGCGTGAGGCCACCCGGAGCCACTTGAGGGAGGGGCCGATTTAGCCCACTAGTGAGAAGAGAGAGAGCGGGAAGACACCGGCGGCTGGAGCGCGGCTGACTGAGTTGGAGCAGGCCCTGGGAGGGCCAAAGCCGCCGGATTGCCCCCTCCAGGTCCCCCCCCCCGCAGGCGGCCGGCCTGGCTGCAAACCTCCCGACCGCCACTAGAGGGTGCCCAACAGCAGGCAACAGCATGAGGGAACGGGAGGGGGCAGCGGAGTGGGGGGGCCTGAGCGGCGGGCCAGCATGGGGGGGGGGGACCCGCGCTCCTTCTGGCCAGAAAGGCAGGTGGGGCCTTCACAGGCGAAAGGAAAGCCCACCCTCTGGGTGGGAGCGGGGGAGCCATGGGGCGGGCGCAGCCATCTCCTGGGTCAGGGCGGCACCCAGCAGCCCCCCCCCCCCAATCCTAAACAGAAGAGACAGAGCCACCCTTGAACCGGAGGATCAGTCTCTGGGGGGGCGTCCTTCTCTGGCAGCGGGGCCGGGCCGGGGAGGCTGAAGGGGGCAGAGGGAGGCTGGGCTGCTCCTCACATTTCTTCTAAAGTGGGGGGGATCCTGCGGGGGGGATGGGAGGGCGACGTCTCCCAAGCAGGGCCCGCGAGGGGCTCAGACATGCCAAGGCCTCCCCAGGGACAAATCTGCCTCTTCCACGAGCAGGAGCCTGCGGGCCCCTCCGCGACCTCCGGGAATGGGGGCGGGAATGAGACTGGCCACGCCCGGCTAGGAAAAGGAAGAAAACTGACCCGTTAGCCTACAGAATTGGGTGGCCGCCGGGGGTGTTACGGGGTCGCCCCAGAAGGCAGATCGGGCAAAGGGCGAGTCACTCGGAGCACAGGAGCCTCCACGCGCAGAGGCTGGTTCCCAGTCACTGGTGGGGGAGCAGCGACGAGGAAAGCCTCTTGCTTCCTGCCCGGCCGCCAACACGCAGGAAGAGGCTGTTGGATGGCGAGGCACCGTCCTGACCACTGGTGGGATCCAAACATTTTAATACCAGGTTCCGATGGGGGTGGGATTCGAGCAGTGGCGCCGCCGCACACACGCGCCTCCGGTCCCCATTGGGCAGGGAGGTGGCTTTAGAAACCCCTTCTCGGCACTCAGAAACAAGTGTGGAGAACTGGTTGGATCCAACCAGGCGGAGAAAGGGGCGGGGAGGCGGATGCTGGAGCAAGCGGCTTGGGGTCCGGCGCCGCCAAAGGCGGCAGACGCGGGGCTCCGTCGGGGAAACGGCGGGAGGGGGCGCGGGCAGGGGAAAGGGGCAGGCAGGGAGCGCTGGGCTGGGGGGCCGCCCGCCGACGGTCAGAGGCCCGGGGGCTAACGTCGTCTTCTGCTCCCTTGTGTCTCCGGCAGAGGGGAAGGCCTACGGCTCCGACGACGAGAAGACGGCGGAGGCGGCAGGCGGCGGCGGCAGCGAGCGCGAGGACGACGACAGCTCGGCGGAGGCGGAGAGCGACGACGAGGCGGGCCCCGACGGGGCGGGCGGCGGAGGCAGCGGGGCGCCGCCGGGGGCCAAGGCCAGGGCCAAGCGGGGCTCGGGCGGGGGCGTGGAGGCGGCCGGCGGCGGCGGCGGCGGCGCGGGGGCGGCGGCGGGGGGCAAGAGCCGTCGGCGGCGCACGGCCTTCACGAGCGAGCAGCTGCTGGAGCTGGAGAAGGAGTTCCACTGCAAGAAGTACCTGTCGCTGACGGAGCGCTCGCAGATCGCGCATGCGCTCAAGCTCAGCGAGGTGCAGGTCAAGATCTGGTTCCAGAACCGGCGCGCCAAGTGGAAGCGCATCAAAGCCGGCAACGTGAGCGGGCGCGCCGGAGAGCCCGTCCGCAACCCCAAGATCGTCGTGCCCATCCCCGTGCACGTCAACCGCTTCGCCGTGCGCAGCCAGCACCAGCCGCTCGAGCAGGCCCCGCGACCGTGACCGCCGCCCCCACCCCCGCCTGTACATACGCCGCCCCCCCCCCGCGATGTCTCCCTCCTCTGTCCCGTGTGAGCGAGCGAGCGAGCGAATAAGTGGCCGTCAATAAATGGATTTTCTATGGACTCGCCGCCCTCCTGAGTCTCCAGGCGGGGGCGGGATCCTGCGGGGGGTTGGGGGGGGGGAAGGCTGCCTGACCCAGCGGGACCTACGGGGCTCCTGCCGCCTTCTGCACGAGTGACTCTGCTAGGCCACGCTGCCCCCCGAGCCAGGGTCCAGCATTCCCGGGGACAAGGCTGCACGGGGCTTTTTTCCGCTTGCTGCTTCCCTTTAAAACGGACTCGGCTTGCGCGCCTGGGGCAACGACACCCCCCCCCCCCCCATGTCTGCAGGGACTAGAGGCAGCTAAAGGCACCTGCTTCCCATCCTGCCTGTTCCTGAACGCTGCTGTGGCTGTAGGGGAGGGGGGGGCAGCAGGACGGGCTCTCCCCAGCAGGCCGCAGAGCAGCTGGGATGGGTGGATGCCCGGTCTATGCCTCCAGTGGCAAGCAGCATCAGGGCCCTGATCCAACTGAGCCTTCTCAGGGCTCTTCTATTCCTGCAACAGACCGCTGCAGCCTCTCCTCTCCTCGCCTGCCACCTCCACGGGAAGCACCTAGCAGTTCTCAAATTGGCAGCAACAGGCAAACCCTGGGGGCCTCCATCAGACCCCCCACCCCCAACCTGGTGGGAGATCATCCTGGACATTCAATGTAGCAAAATGCAAAGTGATGCACATAGGGGCAAAACATCCAAACTTCACATACACGCTACAGGGGTCAGTGCTATCAGCCACAGACCAGGAAAGGGATGTGGGCATCTTAGTTGATCGTTCCATGGGAATGTCAACTCAGTGCAAGGCAGCTGTGAAAAAGGCAAACTCTATGCTGGGGATAATTAGGAAAGGAGTTGAGAATAAAACTGCAAGGATTGTCATGCCCTTATATAAAGCCGTGGTGCGACCGCACTTGGAGTCCTGTGTCCAGTTCTGGTCGCCACATCTCAAAAAGGATATCGAAGAGATAGAAAAAGTGCAGAGAAGGGCAACGAGGATGATTGAGGGACTGGAGCACCTTCCTTATGAGGAGAGGCTGCAGCGTTTGGGACTCTTTAGTTTGGAGAGGAGACGTCTGAGGGGGGATATGATTGAAGTCTATAAAATTATGCATGGGGTAGAAAATGTCGACAGAGAGAATTTTTTCTCTTTCTCACAATACTAGAACCAGGGGGCATTCATTGAAAATGCTGGGGGGAAGAATTAGGACTAATAAAAGGAAACACTTCTTCACGCAACGTGTGATTGGTGTTTGGAATATGCTGCCACAGGAGGTGGTGATGGCCATTAACCTGGATAGCTTTAAAAGGGGCTTGGACAGATTTATGGAGAAGTCGACCTATGGCAACCAATCTTGATCCTGCTTGATCTCAGATTGCAAATGCCTTAGTAGACCAGGTGCTCAGGAGCAGCAGCAGCCGCAGAAGGCCCTTGCTTTCACATCCTGCACGTGAGCTCCCAAAGGCACCTGGTGGGCCACTGCGAGTAGCAGAGTGCTGGACTAGATGGACTCTGGTCTGATCCAGCTGGCTTGTTCTTATGACGTCTGCAGGGCCAGAGAAAGAACACCCAGGCTCTGGCCACGACCACCAGGCCCGGCTGCCTGCCACACAACAGGGGCCCCTGCAAAATGACCAAGCATGGCCTGGCTGCCCCCCCCCCCCCCCCCGCCCTGTGGAATGACCCACGCAGAGCTGCTGCCAGTCAGATCAGGTGGACGACCAGCCCAGAAGAGAGCAGCCTCCCTCAATAGCACACTGAGGGTTCAGGACCCTCCCCCTCCCCTGCAGGAGGATGGGGCCCCTGTTCCCTCTGGGGGAAGCCATGACCTTCCCGGTGGCTGAAAGCCCCCCCCCCCCCCCCAGTTTGTTTAGGCAAGCCAGAGCTGAATTTAGAAATGAAGCCATTCCCATGACCAAGAGGGGAGCAGGAACTCAGCACAGGCTAAGCTCAGAGGCAGCTGGGGGGGGGGCATGCAGGGGCTTCCCTCTGGCTTCTCTGAATTTTCCTCCACCCCCCACCGCCCCCAGGCCAGGTCAAGGAAACTGTCACATGACCTGAGCACCCCTTGGCCTCCAGGACTGGCTGCCGAGAGCCACAGTGCCTCCCCACCCGTGGCCTGCTGCCCACCCCCTTTCCCTGGAACTCCCCGAGAAAGAAGGAGAGCACGGAGCCAGCAGGGCCGTTGTGGGCAGAAACAGGGCGGTGACTTTATTGGGCAGCTGCTCTGTGGCTGCGCGTCCGTCCCACATTCTCTCTCTCTCTCTCTCTCTCTCTCACGCACACACACACAGACAGACAGGCACACAAGGAGCAAAGAAACCTTATTTACAGAACTTCATATAAATATTTCCAATGTACATTTTATACACAAGAGACTTAGGCAGGCGGAGGGGGCTGGGCTGACGGGAGTCACATCGAAAGCAGCCGGTCTGCAAGTCCCCCCCCCCCCCCCGCCGTGGACACAGTGTGGCAGAAGGGGCGGCGGCCAGAGTGGGACACATGGGGACCGAGAGAGGCTTCCCTTTGCCGAGGGCCTTCGTGGCCCCATCTTCCCTTTGTCTTGCAGGAGGGAGGGGAGAGCTGGGTGGCTGGTTCCAAACAGCCCTGGGACCCCACTCTCCCCCACCTGGTTTTCGAGGGCGGCTGAGATGGTGTCCCTGCCCCAGGGGACCAGCCCAAGACCAGCCTCACGCCAACGCAGCGCCAGGGACACAAACTGGCATACAGCTGCAGGCGGAGGGCAAGGGGAGTTGGCAGAGAGCACTTGGGCAGCAGAGCTGTGGTCTGCCCACGCTCAGTGGGCCCCGGGGCAAGGGTCCAGGGGCAGGCCGCTTGAGGAAGAGGAGGAGTTGTTGTTGATGTTTCGGCGGGGCAGGCTGGGGGTCAGGGAAGCCATGGTGGCGTCGCTGGGGCATCCGTGCTGGAGCAAGATGTCCACACATTCCTGGCTGCCGGCACGGCGGGCGTAGGCGAGAGCGGTCAGTCCTCGGGCATCCCGGCTTCTCACATCCACTCCGTACTGCAGAAGCCAAGCAAACAAACCAGCCACAAAGGGGTCAGTCCAGTGAGGGGCGACAGGGGACCCTCCCGCCCCTCTGGCGAGGAGACCCCGCCGGGCAAGGCAAGGCAAGGCAAGGCAAGGCAGGGGCAGAGCACCAAGGCCAAGCACCCTTCTCTCTGCCCAGGAGAAGGCAGGAAGAGCCCGGGGGGATGACAGGGTGGGCCGAGGCCTTACCCAGATGAGGAGCTGGGTGCAGACCACGTTCGCCATGGCGCTGGAGAGATGCAGGGCGGTCCTCCCGTCCCCGTCTCCGTAGGTCTCGTTCACCTCCTCCTTGGTGCCGTGTGCCAGCATGGCGTGGACTAATGCACGCACTCGCGCAGGTCCGTCCTTCTCCACTCTCACGCCCGTTTGAAGAGCAACTGCTGCCCCAGGGGGATATCTGAGTGCGGCAAGGGGGCCAGGAAGCGCTTCTGCTCGTACTTGGCACGGATCCAGCGCTCCTTCTCCTCCCTGCAAAAGTACAAGCAAGTGTCACAGAGGAATGCAAGGAGGGGTCACACCCGCCACCCCCACCCCCCGACCACCATTGATCGCAAGGTTAGCACTGGGGAGGGAGGGAGGGAGGCAGAGGGCGGAGAGCATTATCGCAGCAACGGTCTCTCTGCCCACACAAAGGCGCTGGCGCTGAGGGGGCCCGGATCGATGGTGCGCACTCCCTGCTATCTGCTGTCCATTCTATCCATCTGTATCTTCCCAAGCACACGCCATGGTGGCTACGGAGCATGCTCAGTGGCTCCTGCCCCCCTGACCTGCTCTTATCCACTGATAAGGCAGCAGAAAAGGCTCTTGTCTGGGTGTCGGGATGGATGAGTGAGTGACAGACAGAGGGGCTCAGATAGGGACAAACAAGGCATGCGCCCCCCCCCCCGCGCCCACCCAGCCAGGCCGCTTTGCTTAACTCCTTCTTTGCCACAGATGGGCACAGGATGCCTGAACATGGAGCCACGGCTGCTGCAGGCCTCTGGCTGCTGCTATGGCCACTGTTTTGGATGTGCCACCGCTGCCGTTTGGACCAAGGAGGACGGGGGCTCCCAGCACAGGAAGCAGCAGCAGCAGCAGGAGCCTCACGCTGCCTGTCAGGCCAGCGATGCCAGCCACGCCCCGGGGAGGTGGCAGGACGGCTGCTTTGGAAGACGGGGGTCTGTGCCACTACAGATTGCCAGTGGTGCATTTATTCCAGAAGCCAAAGGCCCAGCAGGTGACTTCTGACCTCCTGCAATGACGTGCCGCCATGTAACTTCTCCCGGTTTGTAGTGAGAGATTTGCAAAGTGGACTGGCTATCTGAGCAGCGCCCACTCCCCAGCTCCGACTCAGGGGGGCCACAACACCCCACCCCCCAAACTTGGAATTCTGGAGCTGAAGGGAAAAGGCTCCTTGTACAGCTGGGGTGGGAAGAACCACCAAGTGTCTGAGTGGTGGGGGGGGGGGTTGTTCCGCCACTGAGTACTACTTCCCGGGGGCCCAGGGGGAGAACAACCAGGGAGAACTTTGCCAACACAAAAAAAGAGAAGGGCGGCCGGCCGACCGGCCCCTCCCCTGCCCTCTCCCTGAGTGTGGTCTCGTCAGGAGCCCTGCAAGGCAGAGATCTGGGGGGGGGGGGGCAGCGGGGAGAAGGGGCTTCACAATGCCCATGGCCGGCACAGCCCTCCAATGAATGAGGTGGCTGCTTTCGGGGGAATTAGACCAAAGTGGATTTCTATTGTTCTATTATTTATTTCAAATGCCATGTAAGTAAAAGCTGATCTCTCATTTTTCTCAAATACTCTGTGTGTGTGCGTGCGTGCGTGCGTGCGTGTGCGTGGGGGGGACCCTTGAATCGGACCTCCTGAGGGACACAGCACAGCCGGTCTGGGCACATGCTCAGCCTGTTCCGGGTGGGTCACCTGCCTGGTCAGAGCAAGGAGATGCAAAGAAGCCGTCCGCCCCTGGCAGGGCAGCCGTGAGCGGCTCCACCACCGGGAGCTGCCAGTCAGCTTGGCGCCCGCTCTGCCTTGCTCAGACCTCCCTCCGCAGGGTGGGTGGTTTGCCTGAACTGAGGAGGGGGCAGCTTCCTTGGGGAGGGAAGGTCGGCACTGCCCCCTCCTGCCTTCAAGAAGATCTGTCAGGCTTTCTGGGTCACTCTCATCAGATTGTAATCTCCCTAGAGAAGTTATTTCTGTAATAAATTAGCTTATGAAGCAACAAGGAATGAAGTCTGCACTTTGTAAGCAAGCAGGGGCAGGGTGCTTCAGTAGCTACTGTGAGGGGCCCAGGCTCAAACCCCCCTCAGCCACTGCGCTTGCTGGGCCCCCTTGCGACTGACGCGGGGCTGAAGGCCAAGCCAGGCTACGTGAGTTACGGGTTCACCGAAGAGATGCACACCAGGAGTTCCCAGGAGCATGGGAAGAGGGCCTCAGCCTCTCCAGCCACACGCCGGCCAAGGATCAGGCTCCCCAGCCCAACTCCCCATGCCTGGCTGCTCACTGACAGACTGACGGAGCACGCTTCTACCGCACTCGAGTTCAAAGTGGCTTCTATAGTTTATATACATTAACATCTCAGTACGTCAAACATCTCATCTACACTGGGCACCTGAAGGGGGAAACTGGTGCTGACTCCAGGTGGGTCCCCTGAGCCTCTGTGGGCCCAGAGTGCTTCTCCGGTCTCCCCTGGCAGAGACAGGCGGCCCCCACTGTCTGCCCCCACTGCGGGCCACAGGCCAGGGGGTTCTGTGCAGTGATGTGGAATCTCCCGCCACGCCCATCTCAGGCTCAGAAGGCGGGGGGGGGCCTCCGGGGGCAACACCAGCCTGCTGGCTTCGGCTTCCTTCCCACCGGAACCGGATGGGGCTGATGCCCAGGTCGGAGCCACGGTGGAGGCATGGCCGGGCCGTGGAGGGGGCACTGTGGGGGTGTTCCGGGGTGGGCGGGCACCACTGCGGCAGGGGCGCAGGGCACGTGCACGCCCTGGGCGCAGTTTCCCCTCGCTCCACCTCTGTGACCAGGTCCAACTTTAAACTGTGGGCTGCAGTCCAAAGCTAGACCTGGTCGAGCCCAGCCTTGCAGTGCGTGCCCCCTCCATTCTAAGTGTGCACAGCTGAACCCTAGACTCTAGCTCAGCCTTGAACTGAACACCTGCCCCAGAACTCCTTGTGGAGTTGAAGGGGGGTGGTGGTGTCCGGGCTGCCAGGTGCCACTCTTCAAGCAGCGCTCAGGGCCCGAGTCCTGGCATGCCCCGTCCTAGTTACGCCCTTGCCTCCCACAGATCTGCCCTTTGCAGGAACCCACACACAGAGCAGAGGTCACAGGTCACAGGTCACCCAGAGTGCTGGCTGAAGCGGACTGCGGAGCTGTTTGGTCAAGACTATTCCGTGTACCTGGAGCTCTCCGAACCCGGCTTGGGGTAGCTCTCCGTGGCACTTTCCCAAATGGAATTGGCCAGCGTGTTTCCAATGGCCGTCATCACTGCCACCAACTCCAGGGGCCAGTCATCCAGGTGGAGGGAGCGGACACGCGACAGGTGTGTGCCCAGGTTGCGGTGGATGCCTGAGCACTCGATGCAGACGAGGGCTCCCAGGTTCAGGCTGGCCCAATCAGGGTCTGAGAAATAAAAGGGGGAGGGGCTGACCTCTTGGAGAGGCCATCCAGGCACAGGTCTCTCTCTCACACGCGCGCACACACACACACCGCTCCACAACTGATTCCAGATCAGTGCAATTCTTCTGGCTCAAACCAAGGGCAAAATTGCTGCAGCTGCCCAGGATTCCCGGCTCCTTCCGAAAACGTCGTTCCCAGGAGCCTTTGCTGCAAATCCTGATGGGCACCTGACGCTCAAGTCAATGCTGCCGCTCACTCCCCACTGGCAGAGGGGGGCCCTCCCCACCCGTCCCCAGGGGGTGCAGAGCAGGGAATTCCAACTTCTGTGGAATTTAGAACATGTTCTACTTAGATTGCCCAAAGTGCCTTCTGGCGAGCTGCAGTGACCCTCCCTGCCCCCGCCCCCCCCCCGCCCCCCCCCCCGGCCAGGCTGTCTGTCACTCACTGGGCGCATCGCAGTCTACGCAGAAGCTGTTCCCTCGCACCGTGCGGATGGACTGCAGGGCGAGCGCATCGCTGTGGCTGCCCAGCCGAGCCTGAAAGAAAGGCAGCCCCTGAGTGCCTGCCCTCCTGCCCCTGCCGAGCCCCCCCTGGCGTGCCCGTGGGCAGGCACAGGACAGACTCTCTCAAGCACGGTCCTACTCCGTGGGGCTTGTGGGCACCGTAGCCACCAGCCCTCTCCCCAGACATGCCTGGAAAAGTCAGCCTGGAGTTGGAAGCTATGTCCAGTGGGGACAAGAGAAAGGAACTCTGCATCTGCCCAGAGGAGTTCTTTCCATTACGATATCTGCATCTGCCAGAGGAGTTCTTTCCATTACGATATCTTCCCAGACACAGCGACTGCCTCCACGGCAGCCAAGGCAAAGCCTCTGCCCTGCCCCCAAAACTAACCCCAGGGATTTACTTCTGTGCCCCAAGCAGGGGGGAGGGAGCACCTGTGCTTGACGGGGTCCCCCATCCTGCGAGCCAATGACACATCGCCTCTCCCCTGCCTGGCTCCAAGGACTGGCTGCAGGGGGAGGCCAGGGCACAGTGGGGGTTTCCAGCAAGCTTGTCAAAATGAAGACCCCCCCCCCCCCGGCGGCAGGAGCTTCCTGGGAAGCAGGGTATCCCCTCCCGCACCTTGTTCTTGGTGCTCTCACAGCTCTGGAGGCTGGCGAGGATCTGGCTCTCGACGGCCTGCACCCAGAGCTCGCGCTCCTCCTGCGTGGAGGCTTCGAAGAGCCACGTCTGGCCCGTCAGAGACACGATGACGAACTCAAAGGAGGACTCCTCTTGCTCTAGAGGAGGGGAGAGAGAGAGAGAGAGAGAGAGAGAGGCGCCTCATTGCTGGAGAAGGCCCCAGCCTGCAAGCCCCCACCAATGCAACCAGGATGTGGACGACAGGGCCACAGCCCCCACCTGTGGGCACCCCAGTTTCACTTTTGTGCTGCAGCTGCCTGCTCCACACAGACATGACCCCCCTCCGCTGCCCCTTGAAGGGGGCTCCCCTTTCCTTTGGCCCAGTGCAATGAAGGAACTCCTGCCTGCCCTGCCCAGGGGTCGCCTGGGTGGGCGCAGTCAAGAGCCACGACCCGTGGGGGCCTCCAGTGAGTCACGCTTGGTGGGAGGCCTTCCTGCCCAGCTGTTGGGGACCTCTGGGGCCACCATCCTGACCAAGTTATTTCTAGCCACAGTCAGACTGCCCCCCCCCCCGTAGCCTCCTGAGGATTCCACCTGCGGCCCCCGGTTGGCCATGCAGGTCAGCCCCTGACAAGAAACATCAGGGGAGAGCCCGGCCACTTTGCCCTGCCTGGCCGCCCGTTGGCCACTGTGAGAGGCAAAAGGCAGGGCCAGACTGAGCCTTGCCGGCCCGAGCCAACAGCCCTTGCCTCAACAGCGGAGGCTGATCTGTGGGGACTGACCCCCAGGAAGGGCGTGGCAGAATCCAGCCCAGCAGTCTCGGTCAGCAGATGGGCCAGCACTAAGAGCCCTGTGCCCTGTCCCTCCCGCAGGTGCAGCCCCAGGTTGGCCACGCAGGTGCAGCCCCAACGGGGCAGGGATCAACAGCGGGAGCAGTGCTTGTGATCGCTAGACAAGGCTTCTGGGGTGGCGAGAGAGGTGGTATCAGGAACCCCCGGGGGGGGGGGCGGGTGTTGGTGATCCAGAGGGGCACATCTGCCCTTCCGAGGGTCCTCTTTCGGCAAAAGAAGCAGGGCTTTGCTCGCTTTCTGCCGTGGGCCAGAGCTGGACGGCTGGCTCGGATGCAGAGGAGTGGCTTCCGGCTGGACGGAATGAAGACTCCTGCCCCGCCCTGTGTCACAGCTCCCGTGCCACCTCCCAGCAACGCGGTTTGCAATGACCTCATTAGCCTTATGCAAATAACCTCCTCTTGCCCCGATGCGGAGCTTAAGGGCAGCAAGGGAGATGGGGGGCAGATTCCCCAGGTCCAGTGCCTTCCGTGCTGTGCCCTGCTCTGCCCCCGTGGGGGAAGAGGGGTGCCCACGAGCGCGTGTGCATACACACACACACCCCTAGAAGGTGCAAAGGCCCTGGAGGGTAAAGGCTCCCTCTCCCCAGCACCTTGGAGGTCTTTGGAGGCCCTTGCTGCTCACCTGCATCTTCCTAATGCCTCAACACCCCCACCTTCCTTCTCGGGTTGCGGGGGGAGGGGGTCGGCATCCAGCCACACATAGGGACCAACCTAGGCAGCAAGCACCAGACTCTGCCCATCCTAGTGACAGGGAGTCCCACAGGCAGCATGAAGCAGTGGAGGATTCCAGTTGGCAGCGTGGGCATTTCTGCTGCTCTGGGTGGGATCGGAAAGTGCAGCCTCCACAAGCGCTGCCCTCTGGACTCTCTGTGCAGCACCACAGCCACAACTCCCCGCCTCGCTCCCGCCTCCTGGTGGGCCCCTTTTTGGTGAAGAGAGACCCGCAGTCTTGCGCCCCTCGGTGCAGCGCTCTCCCGCGCCCCTTGCTGGAAAGCCGCTTCGTGCCGAGGCTGCGGGGCTGCTGGAATGGATCAGCCCAACTCAGGCTGACGCACAAGAGCCTGCCAGCGTCCCCATCGGAGCTCTCACACTCCTGGAGGAGGCCAGAAGAATCTCCACGAAAGGCTTTTCTTCTACCCGCAGTGGAGGCAAGGGGAGCCCCTCCCTCCCCCCCCCCATGATTTCCATGCATTCCTTTGGGCCCAGCAGCCACTCCCCGCTCCCCCCCCCAACTCATTAGCTCTGTGACTGACCAACTGAGAAATTAGAGGCGCGTTTGGGTAATTTGACGAGAGACCGGGACTCGCAGGCTGGAACAGAGCAGAGGGAGGGGGAGTGAGATGGCTGTTGGGGGTTTGTCACAGAGCCCCTCCTTTTTTGGGGGGGGACAAGAAGCTCAGCCCAGGCAGGAGCCTGTGGTCGGCGGGAAGGAGTGGGCAGTGGAATGAGGCAGCGCCTCTCTTGATTATTTTTTGATGATGTTTCAAAGACTGCACGCTCCGGAGTCCTCCTGGCTGCCACTGCTAATGGGTGTCAACCCGACGACCTCGTCTCCAACGCTGCCGCCTCGGCAACAAGCCCTCCAAATGAGACGGAAATTAGCGAGGGCACGGCAGGCACGAGCACGGGAGCCAGGCCGGGCACTGCCAGGTGGAAGGCAGGCGGGCAGGCAGGCTGGCCCCCACCGCAGTGACCAGCTGGCACGGCCTGGGGAAAGGAAGCCCAGGGACCCACTCGAGGCACCCCTGCCGGGAGAGAGCTGGCAAGGCCCGGCTGCAGCTCCTCACTCCACAGCGAGGTGGGATCGTCACAATCCAGCCGGCAGGCAGCGGGGAAGGAGCGTGAGGCGGGCGCCATTCGTAAATGTCACAGCGCTCCCGCCTCATTTTGCAGCTCATTAAACCCAATATTCCTAACCTGCATTAATGCATCAGGAACAACACACACACACCCCCCACACACACACCACTTCCAGGCAAGTGGCACAAGCAAGGCACACGGACCCCCAACCAGACTGGGGAGGCAGCTGAGCCACGGAGGAGGTGGCAGCGCGTGTGGGAAGAGCAGGCAGGGCTGGCCGGGTGCCGCTGCAGGGCAGGACATGGCCACGAAGGCTCAGGAGCCACTCTGGGGAAGAGGTGGGGAGCCAGGCAGGAGGTGGGGGTGCCCAAGGAAAGGAAGGGCGTGGGCCCAGCAAAGACTGCAGAGGGCGGAGGCTCATAGGCCAGCCTACACTGCATGAACCGGGGGGGGGGGGGGGCTGGCTCTGGACCGTCAGGATTCCAAGGCCCACAAAGGTGCAGGAGACACGCTCCTGCCAAGACTTGGCAGGCGCTGTGGGGGGGAGGGATGGGACACAGAAAGACCATAATCCCTGGGGAAGCTGCTGAGCCGGCAGCAGTGGCGATAGGTGTGTGTGTGGGGCGGGGGGGGCTCTGATCGTCAGCATTCATCACACCTGTCTCCCAACATCTCTCTTACTGGTCATCAATTCTCCAATTGGCTTTAAAACTTGAGCGCAAAGGCACCCCCGTTGGCGGCTGCTGAGAAACACATTAAGAGCTTGTCAGCGCTCTGCAGGGCCCCCCCCACATAATTATCCAGGGGAGGGGTGGGGGAGGGGCCCGGCACTGGGACCGATCCTCACAGCGGCGCTTGCTTCCCAGGCTCCCTTGCGGGGCCCTTTGCCAGTCCCAGCGGAGGGGTCTTCCGCACAGGGCCGGCCGGCCAGCCACCAGGAGCCCAGGGGATTCCCCTGCCTGCCCCCAGCCTGCCCCCTGGGAGCCCCGGCCTGCGGAGGCAACCTCTCTCCCCCCCCTTCCGCTGAAAGACGTCTCCTCCTCTCCCCCACTCTTTAACAGGCGGCCACGGAAAAAAGGAAAGAGCTGCGCGCGTGATTTATGATACTTCAGAACAACGAAGATTCAATTGCACTGCACGTCTTTGCCTCTGATTACCTCCTAAATGAGATAAACTGATGGCAATTCATCCTGAGGCCTCACCCACTTTCCCAGGGTGCCAACCTGAGGCACGGAGGCTTCTCGACTGCCTGGCAGGGGGGCAACCCATCCCCGGGGCTGGTGGGGGAGGGGAAGGCTGGATTCGGCCACCAGATTCCTGGGCAGTGCAGTAAAGACCTGGGGGGGGGGGGCAGGTCTTCCCCACTCCTCTTTAGCAGGAAGAGGGAGGCTGGAGCCAGAACATGAAAAGAACGTCTCCCCCGACCCAGCAGACCCCTCCACAGAACCTGAGGCCCTGGCCACACTCAGGCAGAGAGGAAGGCTCCAAAGGAAGGAAAAATCAAATGCAGGATTTGCCAGGGCAGGTAAGAGTGAATGACACACAAACATACTTGTTGGTAGAAGAACTAGAAACAGCCACACCTGTGGCACTCGCCCAACAGAGCCACGCAGGAATTCTATACTCAGGGCTCCCCCCTCCAACTGCTACACCTCAACCCAAGCAAGTCCAAAAGGACAGAACTCTTTCCATTCAGGGATGTGAAAAGTTAGCAAGCGAAGAGCCCCCGCCCCTTTCCCAAGCTGCAGGGAAGAGCTGCTCTGCTGGAAGCCCCCCCCCCCCCCCGAAAAAGGAAACACTGCAGTGGTCCTTGCAGGCAAGGGGGAGGCCTCTCCCCCCGCCCCCATTCTCGGCTCGGGAGACCACTAGAAGTGGTAGGGGTCTCTCCATGCCCCTTCCCCACCATGGTTGTGAGCACCCTGGGTTTGCTTTGCTGGGGGCAAGGGGCACTCAGGGTGACTTTAACTGCAGGTCAAGGGGGGAGATGCAACCCCTCCTCACCTGGCGTTCCCTTCCCCAGCCCCCCAAGTGCCCAAGGGGGGGGGGAAAGCCCCTCTGAGGAGAGGGCGCAGGATGGCTCCACAACGCCTGACACTTCAGAGGAAGCTTCTGCAGAGTCCTGTGCCCCAGGAAAGGGGCGCCCCCCTCCTCAGAGCAGCCCCCCCACCCCACCAACAACACAGCCCCCACTTCTCACACTGTGCTCCTTCTAGTTGCAGAAGAGGGTCCAGCACGGCCCCAATCCAGGGGGGGGAACAGGAAGAGCGCAAAGGCGACACCCCCCCCCAATACCTTCAGCCACAGAGTTGGCCCCCTCGGGCCGGCTGCTGCCCGTGCTCTTTTTCCGTCGGTGCTTCTTCCGGTTGGCGTGGGGAGACGGTGGGGGCTCGACCTTGGGACTGACACCACTGGACATGCTGGGGCTGGAGGCGAGGGAGTCTGGGGGGCCGTTGGCTGGGGGGGCAAAGAGGAGACAGAGTCAGCAGGCCCCCGCCCAGCTCCCAGACCCCCACCCCCCACCCCACCCCGGTCTATGGCTCCCGGCCTCAGGAGCGTCCCCGCGCAGACGCCCGCGAGGCACCGCAGAGACGTCTCCCTCCGACTTGCCACGCGCCAAATTTATCCTCAATCATACTGTTCCTTACAATTAATAGCAGAATTAGAAACAATCAGGGAGCTGGCTAATTACTGTCAATTAGAGTGCGCTAATCAAGCTCCGATCACACCCGCACACACACTCACAAGCACAGCCGCACCAGCACACATCGCCACGGCTCTCCCCATTAAATGTCAAATTTCATTAGAGACCAGCAACAAAATCAGAAGCCTGACATTCAATTCCAGCAGCGCGCCACGCGCCCGCTCCCAATCAGCAGAGCTGCGGAAATGCTCCTGCCAGGATCTCAGGACCCACCGCAGCCCTCGGCCCCTCCCTTGGCCCACCCCAGCCCCCTGGCACGAGGGGGGGCGCCGCCACAGTCATTGCTCCCTTCTGCCTACTCTGTGCCCAGAGCAAAATATGCCCTTCGCCCCAGGAAAGCCCCCCTCCCTGCCTGCCTTCTCTGCAGCTGCCGTTGCCAACTCTGCCTGGGGAAATCCTCGGCCAATTGGGGGCAGTGCCTGGGGAAGGCAGAGTTTCGAGCTCCAAAGGGATGCGCAATATTTTCTCTGTGATCAGGAGATCAGCTGGAATTCCAGGAGAACTCCAGGCCCCACCTGAACGTTGGCAACCCTGTCTACGATACACATTACAAAGCTGCATGACAGGCTGAGCCCAGGCGTCTGGGTTGGAGCCCGTGCCTTTGAGGACCAGAGTGAGCCAGAGTGAGCCCAAGCACCTTCTCCTCGGGAGGCAGGTGTGGGGTTCGGGAGGCCCCCGTTGGCAGAGAAATGCGGAGAGGGATGTCCAAGGGCACCAGAGCCAGGCTGCCACCCTTCTGGGCACAAGACGGGCACCAGGCCCACTCACAACCGCAGCCCTCCATGATGGTTCTGACCTTGGTTACGTGAAGCTCTGGCCAGGCCAGCTCAGGGAGCCGCGGCCTCAGAGGGGAGACCCCGGGCTGGCCATTTCCCAGGCCACGCAGCAGCTTGGTTCAGGCCTGGGCTTCAAGCGCCAGACTTGGATCGGGGAGGCCCAGGTCAGAACCCCCCCTTCGCCCAGTTTCACCCTCACCTCCCTCACAGGGGGGTTGTTGTGAGGATGAAATAGGATGCAGTGAGCTCCTTTGGGGCACCACTGGGGAGAAAGGTGAGGTATGGATGAGTTAAGCAAACAACCAAAGGAGCGGGTCTCACTCTGGCCACAGTGGTTGCCGGCCTGTGGCAGTGGTGGGGGAGCGGTCAGTCTGCCTGCTGCCGCACGGGTCTCCTTGGTCCAGCGGGGAGGCAGCTGGTTCCCTGAGCCAGTGCTGTGAGTCTTCTTCCCTGGCACCCAGAAGCATCCCATGGATCAGAAGGTGGCCCCCTGAGGCAAGGAGAACCATTCAGCCTCCCCAAAGGCCTCTCTGGAAGCTCAGCCAGCACGCTGCAGGGGTTACGAGCGAGTGAGCGAGTGGCGGGTTCTGATCCAGAGCACCAGTTCCTTTCTGCCCCTCTCCACACGCAGCCGGCTGGGTGACCTTGGGCCTCTCAGCCCTCCCTCTGACCTGCCCCAGCCCCACCTGTAGGAAAGGCGCCTTGAGACTCACAGTGGTGGCGAACCTTTGGCACTCCAGATGTTATGGACTACAATTCCCAACAGCCCCTGCCAGCATGGCCAATTGTAGGGGCTGATGGGAATTGTAGTCCATAACATCTGGAGTGCCAAAGGTTTGCCACCACAGCCTTAAGGGTATTCAAAAATAACTCCTCTCTTTCCATTGTAGCCACTGGCCCCTGCTGAAGAGCCTGCCCCCAGGGGGGAGAGGAACTCCCTGCCCCAGACCACAGGCCCCTCTGCGGGCAGCTGCTCTCTGCCTGGGCCTTCTTCGGAGGCCTCTCCCTGCCTCCCCAGGCAAAGTCTGGCTGCTCCACCCCCAGGCAGATTTAACTGCAGTGCTGGGCGGGAGGGGGGTTAGCGATGGGGCAAAGGGAGGGAACCTCCTCCCCCACCCCCACCCCCACCCGCTTTTTGCAGCTGAAGGGACCCAAAGAGCAGAGGTTTGGCCCTGAGATGCGGCAGCTGCAAGCCCAGCTCCTGGGGCTTTGGCGGCAAAGGGGCACAGAAGGCTCCTGGGCAGCAGAGGAGGGGGCTTCTGCAGCCCCTCCTCCAGCAGAGCCCCCTGTCAGCAGCAGGGCAGGGCAGCCCAGGACTTGGGTTTCCTGGCGCCCCCCCCCCCCCGCCCGCATCTCCTCCGGCTCCTGCACGCGCAGGCGCGCCCCCGCCGCCCGGCTCCCCCCCCCCTCCCGCTCCTGCTCTCGCCGGCTGGCTCTGCCCCATCAGCAGTAACCGTCTGATTAATTCGCTTCCAGCAGGGAGCTGATGGGCCCAATGATGGAGGCGCTGCATCAGGCGAGCTGAAATTGATAGTTTTTCACAGTTACAAATGAGGAGCCTCCCCGGCTGCAAATGGCGGCGGCGCAGTCGGACTCCGGTAATGATCATAAAGAGGCTCTCTTTAAACTGCGAAAGCCCCCGGGAGCGGCAGGGCGGGCGGGCGCGCTAATGAGAACGGCGCGGGGAGGGCCGGGCGGGCAGGCAGGCGTGCAAATGGCGCTGCCGCCGCCGCCGCCGCCCTTGATGGGCATTTAACTGCCTTTGGAGTGCGGCCGGCCGCCGCGCCGAGTGATGGATGCCGCCGCGCGCAGGCAGCTATTTCCCCATTCGCCCAAGTGGCTGCGCGGGGAAGGGGCGCGTTGGCGGGACCCCCGGCCTCCCCAGCCCTCCCTCCCTCCCTCGCTCACTCATTCACTCACTCACCAGCGGTGGGCGCGCTGCTGCCGCTGCCGCTGTTGCTGCTGCTGGGGGCGGCCACAGCCTCGCTCCACTGGTCGGCGCTGGAGACGGAGAAGGAGCGCTGGTGCAGACCCTCGGCCCGCGCGCCCAAGCCCAGCAGGTGCCCGCCGCCGCTGGAGCGCTCCGAGTGCAGGGAGGTGCTGCTGGCCGAGTGGGGCGCACCTGCAGGGGGAGGCAGGAGGGAGACAGGCTGGCCCGGTCCGATTCTGGCCCTGCCGGCAGGCGCGTCCTCTGCCAGCCCTGCCCGCCACAGCCCAGCAGGACCGGGGGCAGCCCGGGGGCCGAAGACGCAGGAAAGGACTTCACCGGCCCAGAGAGTCTGCCGAGGGTCCAGCCGGAGGGCTCCAGGAAGCCCTCAGTCGGAAAACCACGGGCCCGGCATTCAAAGGTACACTGCCCCCAAACATGGACGTTCCCCAAGCCTAGCCAACATCCACAACAGCCCCGTGCTTCAATCTGATTTTTAAGAAGCCATCTAAGATATACACCACTCTGCAATGGTTGAAAATGCACATTCAGGCAGCATCTCTGAAAGTATTTATTATATTTATTCTATTTCTATACTGCCCCCCCCCCTTTTTGGGATACTCCGCCTCACACTCACTTTTACCCCAAAATCCAGCATTTCCGAAACGAAGCCCCGGGTTAAAAAACAACAACCCAAACATCATTGTGGGGGGGGGCGGGGGGAGGCCTTAAGGAAGGTTTGCAGAGTTCTTTCAAGTGTGTGTGTGGGGGGGGGGGGTTTCTGCATTCTTTCAACCTCCAAAGGAATCAGTGCTCCCCTCTCTGTTCTGCCTCTTCACGCACAACATGAGTGCCCCGAGAAAGGCAGATTGGAGGTCAGCTCTGACTGCTTGGAGGCTGCTGAAATCCTCCAAAACTGGAAGCGTTAGAAATCTCTCAAGGTGGGGACGGAGCTGCAAGCCGAACGCGCATGAGCCAAGGAGCTGAGTGGGCCAGCAGCCGAGGAGCAAAGGAGGGCCCGGCCAGGTCTGCAGCGGGGAGAAGTGCTAACTGAACGGACGGGACAGCCTTGCAACCCAGGGTTCCCTGACAGCCTCACAACCCCACTTGCTCCCAGCTTGTTGCTTCTGGAGAGCTGCTGGCATGAAGCCAGCGGGGGCCGGGGGGCACCCCACCCTGGGAGCCGGCAGGAGCCCCACTCTGCCTTCTGTCTGCAAACTGGTACACCCCTGGAAAGAACTCTGCTCTGCAAGGAGGGCTCATGAAACAGGGAGGGAGGAAGCCACACAGCCCCGAGACTGCTGCCGGGGCCTAGGGGCTGGGTGCCGCCTGGATCCCCCCTGCCCCGTCAGCAGGAGGCAGTCTGCTTGCAACACCGGCCAACGCGCAGCCCTGGCCGTGCGCGGCAGGCAGGTTCAAGGCGTGATCTCCAAGCACCTCCCCACCCGCCCCGCCCCGCCCCGCCCCCGGGTCCCCTGTGGGATCCTCAGGTGTGCCTCAGGGCCCTCCCACCAGCAACAGCCTGGCCTTGCCTGGCGGCTGCCCCTCCCCCCTCTAGTTCAACACGTGTAAAACCGTGACACCGGCTCTGCCTCTAATTAGCCCTTAATTTACAAGACATACTCAGAAGGGTAATTAACTGGCGCTGGTTCCTGCCTGCCACCATCCATCTTCCCTGCTGGAGGGGAGGGGCAGGCGGCAGGCGGGGGAAGGCAGGCAGGGCAGTGGCCAGAGACCCTCTCCTGGCAGCTACTTGGTCGGCCAGGGGAGCAGGCAGGCAGACCCCCACCCAAAGGCCTCACCAGCCCTCTGCTCAGCAAGACCCCTCCCCCTCTTCCCCCACCAGCGGAGTGTTTCTTTCCTGGCTTTCCATATTTTATTTATTTATTTATTTATTTATTTATTTATTTATTTATTTATTTATTTATTTATTTATTAATTATACCGCCCGATCCCCAAGGGGCTCCAGGCGGTGAACAACACCATTTAGGCATCAAACAGGAGTGGTCATACAAAATATAAATACATAAGCTCCATCCCATACTCATCAATAAAATAACTTAATACTCATAAAACAGCGAATGACAGTAATACATAAATAGACAAGAGGTGTCCAACCCCAATTTAAAACCTACCCCCAGAAGGGGGGACAGCGGGGCCCCTCAATATGAGAGGACCCTGATGTAACCGTACCAAGGCAAGGAGCAGTAAGGGGGCACTGTATCAGCGGCTGGACACTCCAAAGGCCCGGTGGAACAGCATGGTCTTACAGGCCCTTCTGGCCTGCACCAGAACTCACCCAGGTCCCGCAGGGCCCGGACAGCTGGAGGAAGGGTGTTCCACCAGGCCGGGGCCAGAGCTGTAAAAGTCCTGGCCCGCGAGGAGGCCAGCCGCATCATCGAGGGGCCGGGGACCACCAGCAAATTGGCCTCTGCTGAACGCAGAGGCCGAGTTGGGACATATGGGGTGATGCGGTCCCGACAGTACGAGGGCCCCAGGCCGCGCAGAGCCTTAAAGGTCAAAACCCACACCTTGAAGATGATTCGGAATTCAACCGGAAGCCAATGCAGCTGACGCAACACAGGCTGGATATGCTCTCTGAAGGCGCCTCCTGTGAGCAGGCGTGCCGCCGCATGTTGGACCAGTTTTAACTTCCGAATCAAACGCAAGGGAAGGCCTGCGTAAAGCGAGTTACAATAGTCCAGCCTGGAGGTGACCGTTGCATGGATCACAGTGGCCAGGTCCGCTCGGGAGAGGAAGGGGGCCAGCCGCCGGGCTGCCGTTCTCCTTTTCCGCACGTGATCCCCATGAAGCCTTCCCCTTCCGGACTCTCCCTCAGCGCCCACCTCCGTTGCGCCTTGGCAAGTGGGCTGCCGGATGGCCGTGCCAATCACGGGAGTGGCGCTGCCACGGCTGACAGAGCGTAAGCGGGGGTGGGGGCAGGAAAGCAGCGGGGGGCCCAGCACCGCGACATCAAGGGCCCTACAGGTAGGAACTCGCTCCTTTCTCTGCGCCTGGAAACAGCAGCGCAGCACTTCCAAGCACAGCAGCGTTGGTTGGACTGGCTACTGAGGCACTGACGGCCCACCCCCACCCTCCTGCGAGGGGATATTTTCCCCACTTGGGCTGGCCCTGCACCAGTACTCACCTTTCCTCATTTGTGGGCAAGGCCACGGAGGGAAGTGGCCAGGGGGGCGGGGAAGCCATTATGCCTTCCCGATCCCCCCAGCAACAGCAACATTTGGGGCCAAGTAAGGTTTCTGGAATGGATGACAGTATTTTCATCTTGAGGCCCACCTGGCAGGGCTGGAGGGCATCGCTGGTGTGTCAGCCGCAGTTGGTCACAGGCACTGTGTGCTACAGAGGAGGTCCAGGGCTCCAGCAACAGGGCAAGATCTAGCAGCACCCCCAGGCTGCAAGCCTGCTCCTGTAGGGGGTGGTGGTGAGGCAGCCCCCTTCCAGACAGGCTGATTGGTCCCCAATATCAGAGCAGCACCTCCGTCTTGTCTGCCACTGACCTTCGGTTTGCTGTCCCTCAAACTTAAGAACATAAGAACATAAGAACAAGCCAGCTGGATTAGACCAGAGTCCATCTAGTCCAGCACTCTGCTACTCACAGTGGCCCACCAGGTGCCTTTGGGAGCTCACGTGCAGGATGTGAAAGCAATGGCCTTCTGCTGCTGCTCCTGAGCACCTGGTCTACTAAGGCATTTGCAATCTGAGATCAAGGAGGATCAAGATTGGCAGCCATAGATCGACTTCTCCTCCATAAATCTGTCCAAGCCCCTTTGAAAGCTGTCCAGGTTAGTGGCCATCACCACCTCCTGTGGCAGCATATTCCAAACACCAACCACACGTTGCGTGAAGAAGTGTTTCCTTTTATTAGTCCTAATTCTTCCCCCCAGACTTCTCACCACTTTCACCAGAACTTGCTGTCCAGAACTTCCACAGGCCCACCTGGCTCCGCCAGGCAGAGGCACAGAGCTGGGCACTGTCTGTCGGCCTTCGCACAGCAGCCGTCTCAGCAAGTGGTTTCACGCGGCTGCTGAGCAGCACGGAGGACAAGGTGGGTCCCTGCAGGACCCCGTCACTTAAATGCTGTGGAGGCCACGGAAAAACCTCCTTTGAAAACAGCTGTTGACGGCAGCTGGAACTCCCCAGGGCGAAGCGCAGAATCATTCCTGACTTTCCCTTCGTCGACCTTTTTGCCAGACGCTCTTGCTGTTGAGATCAGAATGCAGGAGGACAACGGGGAGGGACAGAAGAGAAAAGGCCGGCTTCAGAGGGGACCCCCAAAGCGCAGACGCCACAGACACGAAGAGGGGATCCTCCAAAAAGAGATCGGCCGTGCCAGGTCTCTTCCATGCTCAGGACAGTGTAGATCGGGGGCCCTCAATGTGATGTTCGTGGGCCCCCACCAACACCTTTGCTGGCAAATGGTTTTAGAAAGTGAGCAAGGCAGGAGGGGGGCTTTTACCCAGTAAGGCTTCTGATTGGTTGTGAAGATCTTGAACAACACTGATTTGGCAGCACCTGCCACGACAACCCAAGGATCTTCACTGTGTAGCTATACGGAAGCTGCGGCAGCCGTTCTGTGGCGGGCTCCATCTTCTGCGTTTTGTGGCAGCCATTTTACAGCTGTGCAAACTGTTAACTGAGGCCACGGGAAGGATCCGCCCACCACTGGATCATGTCAGGCTCGTTTCCCCGGCTGAGGCTGACGGGGTCCTCCGGTCGTGAAGGGCTGCCGTTATCCCTGCGCTTTCACAGCTGGCCAAATTCTGCTGACAGCTACAGTAGTCCTTTCCCTCCTTTTGGGGGGACGGCCCCCATCCCACGGAGGGTGTTGCTTGAGGAAGGTCATGAAATTACTCTCCTGGCTGGGAAGCCAATTCTCTTCAGTGGGCTTTTTTCCAGGCAGCTAAGAAAAGTGGCCTTTTGGCTGCTTCTTTGCATTATGGTGGATTCAACCCCGAAGTAGCGTTACTGCTGCTCACACAGTTCTGTGCGACTGCGGGAGGCTCAGTTCTTCCCTAAGCTGCTTTGAGTGGGAAATCATCACCATTGACTGATGATCGGGATGTGCGGTTGTTCCACAGACAACTTCAAGCTGGGGCAGACCCACCCCGTTGACCTCCAGTCGTGGATCCAGGCCAAATTCCCCTCTCGGCTGGATCCCTGGAACATTCTCTCAGCTGGCCTGTGCGTGAGGGCAACCTAGGAGCTCCTGCTGGCGGAAGAGCCACAAATGCCTGCATGAAAACAATCGCTTGAGCTACCTATTTGTTTCTGGGATCCAGCCCACCTCAAGCCCACCACGACCAGGGTCCACCTCTCCGAAGGCCCGCCTCTCCTCGCAGGGAACCACCTGCTCCCCATCCCCTTGGTCGTCAGGAATGGGATTTCCCAAGGTGGCACAGACGGACTCGCCCCTCTCAGCCTGGTTGTTCCAGAGGATGTTCTGTTGGTCATGGCTGTTCAACAGCTGAAATCTTCATCTGACATTTTATTGGAATAATTAGTTTATTGCCACTGAGGTTACGGGCGGCTGTTTGGGCTGAACTTTGAAGCATTTTGTAGGACTGTGCATTGGCAGTTAAAGGAGCAGCAGTGGCGTAGGAGGTTAAGAGCTCGTGTATCTAATCTGGAAGAACCGGGTTTGATTCCCTGCTCTGCCGCTTGAGCTGTGGAGGCTTATCTGGGGAATTCAGATTGGCCTGTGCACTCCCACACACGCCAGCTGGGTGACCTTGGGCTAGTCACAGCTCTTCTGAGCTCTCTCAGCCCCACCCACCTCACAGGGTGTTTGTTGTGAGGGGGGAAGGGCAAGGAGATTGTCAGCCCCTTTGAGTCTCCTGCAGGAGAGAAAGGGGGGATATACATCCAAAACTCTTCTTCTTCTCTTCTAAACCCCAACACTGTATTTCCAGTCTGTTATTCCCCTGATGCCTTCTAGCCTGCACAACAGGGCAGAGCATCCCAACCCAGCAGCTCTGTGGGCCTCCGGCCTTCCCCGTGAGGCCGGGGTCTGGCTTCCGAAGGCACCTGCAAATGGAGCTGGCTGAGAATCTAGTCCCGGTCCCCCCACCGGCAGAGGGAGTCTTTTTCTGCCCACGTCAGCTCTGCCTCCTCTGGCTGGCAGCAGGTCGGTGTCTTTTGCATCACCCAACCAGAGGGGGGGGGGGGAGAAGGCAGTCTGGCGTAGGCTGATCTGGCCAAACCTCAGGACATATGCAGGGTCAGGACTCGGGAGACCACCAAGGGAGGCTCGGCAGAGGCCGCTGCTTCTTGCTTGCCTTAAAAGCCCTGTGCTCGTATTGCCGTAAGTTGGTTGCCACTTCACACACGCACACAACTGGAGGTGCCGCTGGGGGTTGAGCTTGGAGCCTGGGGCCTTCTGCACTCCAAGCAGAAACTCTGCCACTGAGCCACGGCCACGGCCCGAAGCACAAAGCCTCCCCACTGCCCTCTCCCCGATGGCCCCAGTGGGAGGCCTGCCCAGCTGGCCTGCATCTGCCCTGTCTTGGAGGGAGACGGCGGGAACAGCAGGACGCGAAGGCAATGCAAAGGCGCAGGGGCCAGCTAGCTCAGGGGAGGGCAGGCCCTGTGGACGCCCCAAAGGTGGAAGGGCCCCTGGAAAATGCCTGGCGGGGGGTGGGGGGCGGGGGGCACAGGGCCAAGCCACACAGCACCACTTCCCTCTCCCTGCAATGAAGCGATGCACACATTTAAGGTGGGGGTGGGGGTAAAAGGCCCTTTACAGAAGAGCTTCTCTCCCTGAAGGACGAAGGGAAGCCCCTCCCAAGGCTGAGCTGCTGCATCTGCTGGTGTGGCTGCCCAGCCTCTAGACCCGTGGTGGCGAACCTTTGGCACTCCAGATGTTATGGACTACAATTCCCATCAGCCCCTGCCAGCATGACCAGATGTTATGGACTACAATTCCCATCAGCCCCTGCCATTTTGGACACTGCCGAGCCAGCCAGGCACACCGGAGCCAGCCCAGTGATAGGTGGATTGGCAGCTGGAGCAGTAGGAACTCCCCCCCAGCGTCCTTCCCCCCCCACCCAGCCTCGCAGGAGGCCCTTCATTCAGCCTTGCAGATCTGAGACAGGCCGCAGTGGCCAGAGTGGGTCCTGGAACACCTTGGGGCAAAGGTCAAGGCTGCCCCAGGCCCAGGCCAGCTGTATGCCTCCCTCTCCCCACACTCACACACAAACATACAGAGCAGTCTTGTGCTTGTCTCAATGTCATCGCCCCCATAGCGAGCAGCAAAGCCCCGGCGAAGCAGCTCTGCCTTTTCTTTGTTAATTCTTCCCTCGTTACATTTGAAATTCCACAATCAGTGTGCACTGTAATTGTCGAATTTGATGCTAATGATTAATGAATTAAACATGGATCCATCAATTAGTCCTTGGAGAATAATTCTGCATAAAGCCGCGGATAATGTAATTACAGTAACACAGATAATGAGGTGTTAACATCGACGGAGCCCGACGTGACATGAGCACAGCAGGCAAAGCAACCGGGCCGGGGGGAGCCGATGGCACTCTCTGCCCCTGTGGCACAGGGAGGGGGCACACGCAAGGCCAGGGCGGAGGGCGGAGCGCCTGCGAGCAACAAACTCTCTGCAGGGAATAATCAAGCCAAGAAGCCAGCCAGCCGAGCCCCCACGCCTTCTGCACATACAGCGACTCTCCTCGAGGAGTACGTGTGCCCCCTGCACAGGTCAGGAGCAGCCCCCCAGACTGAGCTGAGGAAGGGGCAGACAGCCACAAGCACCCACTGCAGCCCCCTCTCCACAGCATGCTCTGCCAGAAGGTCGCTTCAGCGACTTCAGCCTGGACCCACCTTCCGCCAGTCTCTTGGTGCTGGTTTGTACAGCACCTGGCAACACCTGGTATTGATCTACACCTCTGTGGGAGGCCAAGGAGGCAGCTCTGTGGATCTCAAGAGGAGGCAAGCAAGGATGAGCAGAGCACGAGAAAGGTGGGGAGAGGAGGAGTCTTGGCCGGAAGAGAACGCTCCAAACTCAGAAACAGGCCGGCAGTTTTCTCAGAGCAGAAAACACCCCACCATCAGCTCACGGCAAAAACCGAGGCCCCCTCTCCACTGCCCCGGCAGCAAGCGGCAAAAAGGCCCCAGCCAGCGTCTTTCCTGGGAATCTCCCTCCTTCCCCCCTGCTCCTCCCCCCCCACCCCCCCCCCCGCAGGCACTGGTCCCGCCTGCAAGAGAAACAAAGCCCCCGCTCTGCAAACTTCCCAACTTTGGAGGGCTTGGATACTCCGCCGTAATGGGGCTTTAATGCTAGTTATTTGCATTTAATTAGACACTGAAAACCGTTAATAGAGCCGGCACGTCGCGCATCTCCTCCCTTCCTTCCCTCCACCATTCCATCTACATTCCATTAGAGAAACATTTCGGCTGCAGAGTCAAGGGCTCCGAGTCGGAGGAAGCAGCGGCCGGCCGGCCGGCCCACCAGGAGTCTGAGCACAGGAGCGTGGAGGGGGGCCGGCCCCGGGCATGGCAAGGAGCAGGTGTGCCCTCAGCCGCGACAGCCCCTGGCGAGCCCTGCTCCGGAAGCAGTGAAGAGCAGGAGCTGCCTGCTGGAACTTTCCCAGCCAAGTCTACCCCCACCCCCCACCCCCACCCCCCGGGACCTAGGAGCTCCTCTTGCAGAAAAAAGAGCAGACAAGAACTGGTCTTACTGGAGCCTCCCGGAAACTGGCCGCTGCCTCCGCTGCCGCCGCGCTCCTTGGCCAGGCCGTTGGCTTTGGGGCTGGCGCTGGGGCCGCTGCTGGTGGTTGCCCGAGGAAGCCTCTTGCCCGGCACCTTCACTGTGGTCCTCAGCAGGTCAATCTCCTTCCCATGGACGTTCTGCATGTAGTCCTGGGAGGGGCAGAAGACAGACCGGCCTCAGCCAGGGCAGCCCGGGCACAGGAGGAGGAGCCCCCCCTCCCTCAGACCGGCCAGCAGGCGGGGGCCACGGCCTCAGCTCTCCCTGGTGCCCTTCAAGGGGCGGGGAGGGGCAGCCGGCCGACCTTTAACCTCGCAGGGAGGAATTCAGATTGCATTTCAGGAGGGGCTGCTCCACCAAAATGGAAGTTCTGGGGCGTGGAGGAGCAGGGCCAGACTGCTGTTCAACAGGTCAGGGAGTAAGCTGCAGACAGCCGTGCACTGTACACTGGCCAGAGGCCTCAGGAATGGCCCAGGGAACTCAACCCCTGCACCAAACATCTAGGGGCTGCCCTTCATGCCTCAGGCAGAGAGAGAAGAGCTGGGGCTGCTGGCAGCATGTGAGGGGGAGATCTTTCCCTACTGATGCCCTGGGGGGCAAGGAGGAGCTGCAGCTCCAGAGCCCCCTCCCTCCAAGGACGAGGTGGAGGATGTGGCCACATGTGTCTGCTCCAGTTCACGGGGAGGCCACAAAAGAGCATCAGCAGCCCCTGCCAGGCAAGGGCAGGAACAGCCACACCTGGGAACTGGGGGGTGGGGTGGGGCGGGGCGGGGGCAAGGTCCAGGGTGCTAGCCTCCCCCCTCCAGCCCGGGCACAGACAGCTGACGGAAGACGGGGCCGTCCTGTTTGCAGAGGGGGCTGGTGGGCGGGTGGAGGATTTCCCCTCGCTCAGCAAAGCCGGGGCTGGGTGCGAGAGAGCCGGCCTGCCCGCTCGCTTGCTCGCTCGCTCGCTTGCCAGAGAGCCCGGTCACCAACGTGCCGCATTTATTGCCTGCCATAAAACTGCAATTTCTTCCCCAGCCTCCTCACTAATTACCCAACCAGTTTCTCTCATTTCATTTTATTACTGGAATTAACAACGAGTTCAAAGCGTGGAAAGCTATTAAGATGTGTGATTAAGCCACATTCAATTAGCTTCTACAAACAATTTAATTGATGTTGCAGATAGAATTAACAGAAGGTGATTGTGTGAATGGCTTCAATGGCTGCAGGGTGGGAGGGGCCTTCGCACCGCCTCTGCCTAGCCCAGCAGCGAGGGAGGGGGGGTGAGGGAGGGGTGAGGGAGGCCTTGCTGCTGTGTGCCACTGGGCAGGGTGGGGCAGGAGACGAGGCAGAGGGGTAGCCTGCCGGGGGGGGGGGGACCTGAGAGGCAATACACCCGGGAGAGCTTGGGGGGAGCCTGGGGAGGGGGCAGAAGGGAGGCAGCCTCTGGCCAGAGCAGACTGGGCGGGGGGGGGGGCGGGAGTTGTGTTGGCATTTTGGGACGGACTGTGGCACACCCAAAACCACTGCGGTAAGGCATGAAAGGGGACACCCTTCCTACATGCCCTTCTCATCACTGTTTTCCGCAGCGGCAGGGCTGGGGTGTTTTGTTTTTGTCTAATCTGGAACGTTCTGGAAAGGCTGGAAGAGAACAGGAGAAGGCAACCTGGAGAAGAGACTCCCCTCCGGCACACCCCTTCCTAACAGCTGGGCCTCTCTTGCCATGGTCAGAGGGCCACCCACAACCCTCCTCTCCTGAGGAGTGGGGCTCTGCACCAAGGCCTTAAAAACCATGCAAACAAGATCCGCAGGACAAACCCCAGGCCTGCGTGGGGCGCGGGGGCTCAGGCCCTGCCTCCCCCAGTGTCAAGGAAGTGAGGATCCCGCCCCCACCTGCACAGGAGGAAGGAAGGCCCAGCGGGGCTGTGTAGACCAAGATGAACCACCTGAACCCAAAACTGGGCCTCAAGGGGTCCGGGGCTGGGGGGGTGGAAGGGACAGGGATTTGGCGGGCCCTGTGGGGAGGGGGCAGCGGGCCCAGGACATCAGCCGTGGCACCACCTCCATCGCCCAGGAGGGCTCCTGCCCCGAGGAGGGAGGCGCCACACGTGTCCCGTGTCCACGGCTCTTAGTGTCAGCAGCAAACTGTGCTCAAGAGAGGGCAGAAGAAGGAGCCATTAGCGGCCCAGCGGGGAGGCGACAGAGATGGATGGGCCACAGCCACGTACCAACAGCACCACGTGGAGCAGCTGCAGCAGCCCCCCCCCTCCCCCCCGCCTGCCAGTCTCTAAGCCAAGCCAGCAGGGCCGTCCACCTTCCACTCCGCCCGGCCCCGACCCTTCGGTGCAGAGCACTCACGTGAAGGCTGGGGTGGTAGGTCAGGACTCCGTTGTCGCACAGAGTGACGTACTTCTTCTTCCACTCCTTGTTCAGAGACTTGCCACTGCGCTTCAGGAGAACTCCCTGCAGGAGAAAACGGGGGGGGGGGGCGCGCTGTCAGAGAGATCCCACCCCTCAGCCCACTCGCCTCTCTGGGGCCAGGAGCCGCCCAAGTGCTGCACTCGGGGGGGGGGGGGGCTTTGCACCGCCTCTGCCTAGCCCAGCAGCGAGCGAGGGAGGCAGGCAGCAAGGGAGCACTCAGCACTCCTTTACCTTGGGACCCCCACCCCGGTCAGAGGGACCCCACCAGTCCTACTCATTTTCCCCCCCCAGCAAAGAAGAAAGTG
The DNA here is from genome assembly GCF_021028975.2 of Sphaerodactylus townsendi. Taxonomy (NCBI): domain Eukaryota; kingdom Metazoa; phylum Chordata; class Lepidosauria; order Squamata; family Sphaerodactylidae; genus Sphaerodactylus; species Sphaerodactylus townsendi. Next base: position 78,707,024 of record NC_059435.1, on the reverse strand, counting down.
ACCTTGGCTGTTGCCCCCCCCCCCCCCCAGTACTCTGTGCCAACATTCACAGAAGGTCATGCCTCAAAGATGCCCTTTGGCCCCCACAGAAGAGACTCCCACCTGCTTGGATCTGGGCCATGCCATGGCAGCTGCCAAGGGAGGGGAGGGGTCAGTCACCGAGAGGGTGCCCACAGCTCTTGCCCCAGCCCCCCCCCCCCCCCCCCGCACGGTCTAAAGGCCCACCTGGGTGCCACCAAACCAGGGCCACTCTGAGAGCTCTCTGCTGAAACCGAGTTCTCCAGCGGGTGGGACCCAGTTCAGGTCAGAATCACGTCCCATGGCCACGGGGGCTCCAAAGCATCTCCCCGGCTAGAAACGGGTCGGCCGTCAGCTGAGGAATCTTGTGCTGGAAGAAGTGCCCACCAGTGTCCCCCAAGGTTCCCTGGGACTGGTTTGTGTGGAAAATCAGCCGAGGGGGTGGGAGGGTGAAGCCCCTCTTCCCAGGTTTGAATCGGGGCCCGTGCCGCTGAGGACACGCACCCCAAACACACCTGGCTCGGCAGGACCCCCCGGGCAGGCCAGTGTTAGCTTAGCGCTGCACCAAGGGCAGCACTCCAGAGCCCCTCTCTTGCCTAACCTTCCCCACAAAGTAGATTTACGGTCTCAGGAGACGGTTCTGCGCTGCTGGCCAGAGAAAGGGCTGGCAAGGCCCTGGGGAGCGCTGAGCGTTTCCCAGTCAGAACTTCTGGCAGTCCAGGCAAACGAGCCCCAGGCAGGTGGGCTGCAGCAGGAAGGAGGCCGTGGTCCCTCGGGGGCAAGGAGACAGCCAGCGCACCTTCCCAGGAACAGGGGAAAGGGGGTGCACAGGCGGCTGTGAAGTAGCAGGTCCCCCTAGGCAGAGATGGGGGGGAGCTCTCCGGCAGGCTCCCAGGAGGAGGAGGAGGAGGAGGAGGAGGAGGAGGAGGAGGAGGAGGAGGAGGAGGAGGAGGAGGAGGAGGAATGTTCCAGCTCAGAAACAGCTCCCCATCATCACAGACCGTGCGCTTGCTGCAGAGCAGTCTCAGGGCTGTTTCTGGCGCGCAGAGGCCCGGACCCCCAACTCTCACACAGCATTCACTTGAGGGGTATTTGTGCCACCAACAAAGACAGTGGTTCGTAGGTCAGGAATTCATTGTTAAGCAAACCAGTTCTGTGACACTCAGGACTCAGCAGAAGAGCAAATGCGTCATCTGTGGAGCCGGCAAGGTGCTGAATGGGCCGGGGGTGGGGGGGGGGAGCTGCCTGCTCTGTCCCAAGGAGGAGGGGCCAACTCTCTCCTGCCCCTCCAGGTGAGATGCCCCCGAGTGACACACGGAGCCTCCCTGAGCCCACCCTCCAACTTCTAGCATCACCTGGGGCGGGAGGGGGGCGCGGCTGAACCTCCCTGCTGGGGGAACTCTCTGCTGCTTCCTGCCATCTGGCAGCTCTTGAAGGCAGAGGAGCAGATGGTCTGCTTTTTCTTCTGGTCAGTTGGCAGCCTTCCCTCCCTCTTTCCCTCCCCAGACCAAACCCTTCCCAAGGATCAGCTTAGCCTGGAAAGCACTAAACACTCTTGGGCCACCAGAACAGGAGCTCGGCTACCTAGTGGGCAAGTGCTGAGTGGGGGGGGAGGCAAGGAGGAGGGTGGCTGGGGGGCACGGGGGTGATGCCCTGTGCATGGAGGGGTCCAGACTGTGGTGTGGGGGACACGCCGGCCCCCTGCCTCCAGGAGGCACAGAACCAGCCGCAGGGACCCAGCCGGGGTCCTGGATCGCCTTGGGGGCTGCCCCTTGGCTCCTGGAGTACTGTGGTGGGGCAGGCCTCCCTCCCAGGCATGCAGACCTCCTGTTACCTCCCCCCACTGCCACAGCCTGCAAGACCGAGATTGGGTGAGAGAGGCAGCACACGCACGCACGCACACACACACACACACACACAGAGGCAGGAGCAGCAACAGCGGCGGCAGCGGCGGCAGCAGCAGCAGCAGCAATATGCAAGGTAATGAAGCGGGAAGCGGGGATGGCCCCCACAGGACTCATTTACTCCACAAATCTCCCTTCCACTCACTTTTCGCTAAGAATTTTAACACCAAACTTAATTGTAAAGTCGCGTATTGATTAGAAAATGCAAATGGCAATTTAAATGTAATCTGAGTTCCCAGCGTGATCCCGGCTCCCTCCGAGGAGAAGCCACCCAGCCCGGCTGCCCAAGGAAAGCACACAGCCCAAACTGGGGCAGCGCCGGGAACCTCTGGCCAGAGGTGGCTGGCAGCCCCCACCCCACCCCACCCCACCCTTCCGGCCAGCCAGAGGGCCAGGAGCAGAGCAGGGAGGCTGCAGGGCAGCAGTGGCTTGCCCCCACCTCCGTTTGGCCAGGAAGGAGAGCCCCCGGCTCCAACACCCTGGCTCTGAGGCCCCACCCCAGTCGGAGGACTGTTGGGGGGGGGGAAGGACCAAGGAAGGTTGAGCTGGCAGCTTGTGTGGCTGTGTGCCTGGGGTTGAACGGGAGGGCCAGGGTTGGGAGGGGGTGGTTAGATCTCTCCTTAGCAGCGCCTGGGTGAGCAAAACTGGGGGGGGGGGGTTGCCATGAGCTGCTATGGGGGGGGGGGCAGGAGGTTCCCAAGCAACAAATTCCCCACAGATCACCTCAAAAGGGATAATCTGCCCCCCACCCCCCACTTCCTCCCAGGAGCTGTTCTACATATGGGTCATTCTGCAGTCAGAGTTATTTTATCCAGGATGTATCCACCCCTCAGGGTTGCTACTGGGGGGGGGGGAGCTGGGGGGGGGAGGAAGGGAGCAGCTTTTAACACTTTCCTCCTATATTGTTTTCTCGCTGAAAAATGCCAACCATATTGGGGGGGCGGGGGGGAACAGCTTGGCGGCTTGTGACTATTGTTGGGGGGGGCGGGGGCTCTTGACTGCCTGCAGCTCTCTGCCAGAAACAGGAGAAGGGTCCCAGGGCACGAAGATTTATTTTCCCCTCCCAGGCACCTCTGATCTGATCCCACCCCCCACCCCCCAGCCCCCACCCACCTCTGCAGCCAGGAGCCCACCTCACAGCCTCCCCCCCCCTCAGGGGCCCAGTTGGCCACCCCACACGAGATGAGAGGCCAGGCCAGGATTTTCACCCCTGGGCCAGCCACTGGCAACGCCAGGAGGGAGCCACGGCCCCCGGGAGCCTGGGCACCCTGCAGCAGGCACGGGGCTTTGGGAGCCTGGACTCACTCGCCCTTCAGGGGCCCTGGAGAGAGAGAAGGGCTTGAGGCAGGAGATGCCCCCGGACTCCTGCTGGATGCGGCTTCTGCAGGCCGGCGCAGCTCCCACTGAAGCGAGGCACAAGGTCCACTGGGCCAGCGGTGTGTGACCAGTGGTGCTCCTGAGAAAGGGAAGAAGCCTCTTCCTCCTGGCTGGAAGGGGGGGGGGGCTTCCACTGGAAAGCCTGACCTCAGATCCCACAAAATGGGGGCGGGGGGGGGGGGGAGGTTGTGCCTGTGCAAGGGAGAGAACAGACCACAAGGCAGCGCCCCAAACACCAGCCGTCAGAAGCAGAGACTCAGGATTTCGCTTATACAAAAGTGCCTGTGGGAGACGGGAGCGTTCCCCTGAAGTTCAAGACGGTGCACCTGCACAGAGGCACGAGGGCCTCATCCGCTGCGGCCTCTCAGCCAGGGGGCTGGCACTGCGCAAACACACACACACACCCCGGCCCCTTTCCCCTGGCCAGGAGGGGCACACCAGCTGGACTGGGCATGGCCAAGGCGCCCAGGGGAGGCGGAAGCAGACTGCAGCCCCCTGGAGGGAAGCACAGACCCCTCAGTAAACACAGCGAATACCCCTGCCCCCACCCCCACCCCCGCAACACACTCTCTCACATGAACTCTCATCCACACGAGTCTGCTGAGCACAGAGCTGGCGACAGCGACGCTTGCATGGAGAAACACGACGGGGGCTGAGACAGATGCTCCTCGTGCCAGGCGGGGAGTGGGGGGCTAGCCCAACATGGCCCACCCCCAGCTCTTGGTCTGCACCCAGCCCTGCGCACGGCCAGCCTCACCCACTCTAGGGAGGCGCCAGCAGCCAGCAGCCCTGCCTGTGATGCCAACCTGCTTCATGGGGATGGCCCGCCCGCTGCCGATACTGTCCGCCTTACAGTCCAGGGCTTTCTTCTCCCGCTCCAGGTCTGAGCCTTTCCGAGACTGGAAAAGAAGAGACAAGGGGCCGTTAGAAGGACCTCCGTGGCCGGGCAGGGCCACCTCCCTGGGCACAGAGGAGCCCCCCGCCCCCCTGCCCCACCCAGACCCTGCTCTGCCCCCAAGGCTGGAGTGGAGGCGCAGTTGTCCTTGACCCTGCCCCCAGGCAGTCCCCTGGGGCCCACAGGATGTTGGTGACAGACAGGCGCAGGATGGGATGGCACGAGGGTGGATGGAAGCAGAAGCGGCGGCGGCAGCAGCAGCGGCAGTGGTGGCGGCAGCACAGCCCAGAAAGGAACAAACCAGCCCGACTAATGCAACTGTTTATTTGGTGAACACACGGGCACCATACAAAGTCGCAGAGGTCACTGGGCCACGGCAGGCCCCTTACAAAAGAGAATCAACAGTAAACACCCACTTTACATTGAGAACATGATTCTTGAGGGGGGAAAGAGGGGCAGGAAGAGCAAGAACTCCCGTTTATCATCATCATCATCATCGGCAGCAGCAGCAGCAACTTAATAAATAACTAAGGTTGAAACTCGACAGTCCGCTGAGAAGCAATCCGTGGGGAAACAGTGGTGCAAGTTGCGAGATTCACAGCAGAGAACACAACCAACACATTCAGAACCACAAGGATGCTGGGCGGGGGCAGCCTGCGGCTCTTGGCAAGTGTCCGTCAGTCCCACAGGCCCTCCTGCTTGTCCGTCACGTGAGCTGGCTGCAAGCACCCCGCTCTCCGCAGGCACCCGCCTCTCGCCACACCGGTGAGCCCACCAGGGCTCCAAGAGCCAGAGGAGTCTCTGCTCTGCTTGAAGGAGGAACAGGAGGAAGCAGAGGAGGAAGAAGAGGAGGAAGAAGAAGAAGAGGAGGAGGAGTCCATGCAGGAGGAAGGAGGGAGCTGGACAGCAAATAGCAGGTGGGCAGGTGGGCGCTAACAGCAGCAAAGCGTCCCTTGGGCCCTCCGTCTCCTGGCACTTCCTGGCGACTCGGCCGGTCTTCCCTTCCCGTCCCAGGAAAGCCGTCTCCGACACTCGCGTGGACAATCGGCACGCCCAGCAAAGTCCCGGCTTACAGGGCAGGCGCAGGCGCTCTCTCTCTCTCTCTCTTTCTCTCTCTCTCAGAGACTTTACAGAGGGGGGGAGGGCAAAAGGCTCCTGCGTGTTTCCGGGAGGGGGGCCCCTGTGGCAGCAGGGAGGCCAGGCTGCTAATCTGAAATCACTCCCAGTGCCTGTCCCTGATCCGGCCCTGGAGAGGCAATGAAAAGTGAGAGAATTGGTACTGAGAGGCCCGAAGGGAACCACCTGGATCTTCTAATTTGGAAGGAGTTGAAAAGGCCTTTTGGTTGATGAAAAGTTGGAAACAGTAGCACAAATCTGCAAATATTGAAAGAATAAAGAGTTTGGCAGGTTAAACTGAGAATATGGATGTGTGTCTGTCTGTCTGTCTGTCTGTCTGCAAAGAGACACCCACAAAGAACAGGGCTGCAGAGACCAACACACTCCGGCAGCAGCACAGCAGAGGCGGCGACAGCAGAGGCGGCAGGCACAGCAGCTGACCGAAAGCAAGAGTCTGTCTCCACCTGCTGGCGGCAGGCACAACTACACCCTGGATCTTCTGTCCCTCGCTGGTGCAGAGGAGGGGCGGCAGCCGTGCAGGAGGAGGAAGGAACGGAAGCAGCAGGATGTGACAGGAGTGGGGTGGGCAGGGAGCGCCAGGGATGAGTGGGGGGTGCAGAAAGACAGAACGATACAGGGGGCGGAAGCAAGGAGGCCCTGACCTCTTGTTCGGCGCTCCTGAGACACCCCCAGCCTCGTTCTCTCTCTCTCAGAGCAGCCAAGGGTCCCCTTCCCACACCACAAGCCATGGGGTGGGGGATTGCCTTCGGGGGTTGCTGCAGCCAGAGTCTCCACCCAGAGGACGATGGCATTCTGTCCCCACATCAGAGAGCAAGGGCAAGCAACAGCGGGAGCACCGAGACCCCCAAATCATCTGGGGCACGAGGAAGGTCCGCGGCAAGCCATTCCGAGCAGAGGCCCACAGGCCGAGTGAGCGAGCAGAGCTGGCAAACCTCACAAGCGACAGCCAGCAGAAGCAAAGCAGGCAGAGGGGAGGCGCGTGCAACGGGGCAGCTAAGCAAGCAGGAGTAGGAACAGCCTGCAGGAAGAACGTGATGCTGGGGGGCCGGCCGTGCGCGCAGGTGTGCCTGCATGCAGGTGGGTGGAGGGGGTGGGGTGGGGTGGGCAGAAGTGTGTGGGTGAAGCACACAGAAAACAGCTTCCAGATGAAGGGCACTGAAGGGAGGCCTCACCAAAGAGAACAGGGGCCCTGACCGCTGAGCACTGCAGGTCCTGTCCCAAGAGTGAACGAGGGCCAGAGACCCCACGGCACATGCACCCCATGCCCCCCCCCCGCCACCCTGTCTGGCAGGGTCTTGGGGCCTGCACTCCCAGGCCCCCGCAGTCGGCCCAGTAGCTCCCCAGCTGTACCCCTATCTGGGCTTGGCTTCTCAGGCATCAGGGAGGTGTCCTCAGACCCAAAAACACAGAGCTGCATTTGGCACTGCGCAGATTTGTAGAGAACGAGGTTCGTTCTGGGCGTCCTTGGGGGGCTCCATGCTGAGCCCCGTGAGGCCTGGCCCCCACCTCTCTGCCCCACCCACACCCTGGCCCTTTCGGCCTTCTCTGCCAACCACCCGCTCTGCCCCCTGGGCTCGTACTGTTCCCGGGCCTCCCTCTTCCCTTCCCTCCCCAACCCCCAGACCCAGCCTCTGAGGCAGCCGTTGCGAGGGGGGGTCAGGAGTGGCTCGGAAGCTGGGCCGGCACACTGAAGGCAGCTGTTATAGCCCCTGGCTAAAGAACCAGTGGAAAAGTCTAGGAAAGAATAAGCCAGACAGAGAAGAAGAAGAAGAGTTTGGATTGATATCCCCCCTTTCTCTCCTGCAGGAGACTCAAAGAGGCTGACAATCTCCTTGCCCTTCCCCCCTCACAACAAACACCCTGTGAGGTGGGTGCGGCTGAGAGAGCTCCGAGAAGCTGTGACTAGCCCAAGGTCACCCAGCTGGCGTGTGTGGGAGTGCGCAGGCTAATCTGAATTCCCCAGAGAAGCCTCCACAACACAAGCGGCAGAGCTGGGAATCAAACCCGGTTCCTCCAGATTAGATACACGAGCTCTTAACCTCCTACACCACTGCTGCAGAAGATGGTTCTGTTGCGGAAGGCAGGGCAGGTCAATTTGGAGAAGGCAGATACAGAGGACAGATCTGAACCAATGGAGCCAGCTCCAACTTTCCTGCAGATGAAGGCAAGCACGCCAGCCGTCTTCTGCTCTGCCCACCGGGCACAACTTCTCCTTCCGTCAAAAATTATTTCTGAGTTGAGAGCAATGGCTTGTCCTTTGCAGCACAGCTGGGTGGACTAAAATCAGAGTCCGGGACCACCACAAAGGTTGCCAAATTTCCTGAGTCAGAAAGTTCACGTCATCAGAGGCATGAAGCAGATTTCACCAAAAAGTGGCAAACCACCCGTGGAAAAAATGCCACATAGACCGGCCACCGTAACGGCTGAACATTTCATGCACCTGAAGAAGTGAGCACCAGCTCTACCGGGCTGATCGTTCGTCTTCAAGGGACCACGGGATCCCTGTTTCATGTGGCAACGGCCAACCAACCCAGTTTCCCATCCCAGGCGGAGGGGGCTGTTTGTGACAAGATGCTGGAAGAAACAGCACTTCTCAAAAACAAGGGCGGGGGGGGGGGAGGTATATGGTGCAGAATTAGGTGGCAGAGGAAGAAGGCCACAGGAAGGGCGGGGAGCCAGGCCCCCCCGCTCCCACTATTACCTGCCTCATACAGGCTTCAACTCCCCTCATTGTTCAACCTCTAGCAAAAACAGCCTTTTGGGTGCTGTGTGGTTTCCGGGCTGTCTGGCCGTGTTCTAGCAGCATTCTCTCCTGACGTTTCGCCTGCATCTGTGGCTGAGGCATCTTCAGAGGATCTGATAGTAGATATATACTCCACTTGCTTTCCTACTGTCAGGTCCTCTGAAGATGCCTCAGCCACAGATGCAGGCGAAACGTCAGGAGAGAATGCTGCTAGAACACTGCCATACATCCCGGAAACCACACAGCACCCCAGTGATTCCGGCCGTGAAAGCCTTCCACAATACAAAAACAGCCTTCTTGGATTCAGACCTTTCTATGCACCCAAAAATGTCATCTCCTCTAGATTTAATTTTATTATTAGATTTTTTATCCCAACTGCTTTTATCCCAACTACACACACAATCTCTTCCCCCATTTTATCCTCACAACAAGCCGCTCAAAGTGACCCACTAAGTCTCCTGGCCGAGTGGGGATCGGCGCCTGGGTGACCCTGGGGCTGGCCAGCGAAGCCCGCTGCCGGTCGTATCCTGTGCTCTTTGGGGCTACGATGGCCATGCAGGTGGTTTCTAGACATCCGCAAGTGGAAACGAGCACAACTGGGTCAGCGGGGGCAGAGTGTGCGTGAGAGACAGACAGACACACCCAGAGGCACGGGGAGGGCACCCTCCAGCACGGCCTGGTAAGAAGTGAGCCCCCCCCCGATTCACTCTCACATGGAGAGCAGAGAAGAGAAGAGCCCCCCCTCCTTTGAGCCTGCCTGCTTTCTTCACCTCCTTCCCTTCTCAAAGCCTTCGTGGTTCTCCCCCTTTCGGAGTCATCCGCAGCCTGGGTGAGCACCCCGGCCCCTCCCCTCCCGGAGCCACACCAGGCCCCGGGCTTTGCTGGGACCCCTCGTGGGACAGCCCTGGCCGCACATCTCACATGCTCCCCCCCCCACTGCCCCGCCCGCGAACTCCCCCAGCTGCTCCCTGCTGACCCAAGCGCCACCCGCGTGCCCTTCGCTTACTGTAAAGATGTTGGAGCGGCGCTTGGACTGCTTGCGGATGGGGGTGGGCGTGTTGGAGGCAGCGATGGTCTCGATCCGCAGCTCTCGCTGGCTGATGCTGGGGGTGGAGGGGACTGAGGAGGAGTAGTCGCTGAAGGCTCCGCTCCCGTTCGCAGCCTGGGGGGAGGAAGCCGTGAGCGGGGGGAGGGGCCGTGGGGAGAAGCCCTGAAGCCAGCTGCCCCCCAGCCCCCAAGGGGTCTTCCTCGGGGCACTGGAGTGAGAACTGAGGGGTTACCCCCCCCTGCACTTACTCACTCAGATGGGGGTGGGCATTCATTCATGTGGGGCCTGGCTTGGCTGAGGCCATGGGGGGCTGGAGGAGGCCAAGGGGTGATTCCCTCATGCTGGACTGGGCTGCACTCGGATTTGGGGCACTGAAGAACGCCAGGTGCCCACGGAGGAAGAGCCCTGGGGGGTGCCAGCCTCCCCGGCCCACAGCAAAGCCCCAATCGCCAGAGGAGCCCCTGGCAGAGCCCCCTGACCCCAACCACAGCCTCCCCCTCCTCCCCGCCCCCACTGGCCCCCGCAGCTCCCCACCTGGTTGATGTGCACAGAGGGGATGGAGGCTGCCGAGACAGAGGAATGGCTGGGCGAGTTGGGCAGCGACTTGCAGGGCCCGATGGAGAGTTGCTGCTTCTTCCGCAGGGCCACCACCTTCTGGGCCACTGGAAGAGAAAGAGGCCCGGCAAAGCCACTCCAGCGACGGCTGCTGCTGGGACAAGCCGGGGAGGAGGCCCCTGGGGGAAAGCGCCGTGGCCACGGCTGGCCTCAGACCCTGCTGCTGGAGGCAGGACAGGATGGTTCCTCCCTGAGTGTTCTCCAGAGGGAACGGCAGGGCACGGCTGTGGCATAGGTGCCCACAGAACATGCCAAGTGTAATCCCGGTGTGAACCTCTGCCAGCAACTCCTCCCCACAACCCACAAAGAGCAGGAGAGGCGGGACAGGGCACCCAACGACCCACCCCCAGGACGTGCCCCCATAAGCCTGGTGGGGGCAAGCAGCAAGGGCTGCGGGCATCAGCGCGAGCGAGCGGCCGAGGTATTCCCGGACCCCTCCCCCTGCCCAGGCCCCACCTACCATCCTGGAAGACCCGCTCCACATTCAGCCCGTAGGTGGCGCACGTCTCATAATAGGTGCAGCGCTTCAGGTCATTCGAGAGCTTCCGGGCTCGGGAGTCGTCGATCACCCGGGGGTTTGTGGCACTGATGGCATCTGCCGGCAGAGGGGGGAGAGAGAGCCCGGTGCCCCCGGGGGGTTCCTCTGAGGACCCAGGCCGACAGCAGGCATGCAGGCCCAGGGAGAACCCCGCCAACACCCGCAAAGGCCTCTGGGCTCACTAGGCAAACAGCCAGACTGCAAAGGACTCCACCCTCGACAGGCAAAGAGCCAACGCTGAAAAGGGCTCTCAGCTGGCAAGGCAGAGAAGCAGGGCGGCAAAGGGCCTTGCGACGGGGGGGGGGGGGTGTAGTGTTGGCAGCTGCTGAATGACCCCGGCATTTTCGCAGCTCTCTGAAGCCAACCGGGGGACAGGAAGGAGGGTTCTGCTATCCAGGGAGAGTCAGTCAGTCGGCCTGGACGGGGGGAGGGGGAGGCCCTGCACCAGCCACCGTCTATCGTGCTGTGGTGCATTAAAATGGGTGCATCAAAGCCTTTGGGGAGTGATCCCTCATCGTGAAATAATTCAGCTTTGTTGCGTTATCCATTGAACAATTCATGAATGGTTCTAAACTGTTCCTGAAGCCTCCGTGAAAAGGGGCCAACGAGGAGAGGGGGAGGAAGAGGGGGGGACGCAGGACTCCTTGTGAGCAGCCCCCCCCCCCCGTATGGGAGCAGGCTCTCTTCCCAGCAGCCCCCAACATCTGGGGGCCGCAGGGGCACTTCCTCCTTCTCACCAGTAGGGGGGACCCCAGCCAGGAGTCCCTTGGCCTCTTCCAGACCCCTCCCCCTAACCTGTGCTCTCTCCCCAGTCGCAAAGTGAGTGCCAGGGGACCCCTCCCCTCGGGGACAGAGGGGAATATCGATAGGGTGGCGTAAAGGCCTCGTTCTCGCTCTCCCTCTCTAAAAATCTTTGGCATGATTTTTCACACCATCTCTCAGTACAGCCAAAAAAAGAGACCAGGGTCTCCTAGCTGCTGTGTGGGACTGTTCCCCTTCTGGATGCATGACTTCTCCACACAAGCCAGTTCCTCAAACATGGAAAACTAGCAGGTCAGGGAGAAGAAGAGTTTGGACTTATGCCCCAACTTTCTCTCTTGTGCGGAGTCTCAGAGCAGCTTGCAAACGCGCTTTCCCCACAACAGACACCTCAGCAAACAGGTGGGGCTGAGAGAGTTCTGAGAAAACCGTGATGGGTCCAAGGTCACCAGCAGGAATGTACAGGTGAGGAAACACATCTGGTTCACCAGATAGGAGTCCACTGCTCATGTGGAGGAGTGGGGAACCAAACCCCGTTCTCCAGGTTAGAGTCTACTTGCTCTTAACCACTACACCACACTGGGATGCAGTGGTGAAGAGCAGAGGGGATCTAGCTGAGCCGCCCCTCACGTAGAGAGAGGTTCCACAGGTGAGCCTCAGTCTGCAGGGTGAAGAGGGATGGGCCACATCCAGGAGGAGAGAACAAGGTCTTAAAGAGGGGGTGGACCTGCCCTTCCCCACTCTCATTCTGATGGGCAAGGAAGGATTTCCATCCATGCCCAATCAGCGGCCAGCCCCGCCCCACTCACCTTGCGTGCCCACCAGCACAAGGGGCACCTCAGACGTGTTGCGGTAGCTGCAGAGGCGCAGGTAGTAGTTGTAGACGGTCTGGAAGCTGATCTCATCTTCGAGGCTGAAGACGAACACCACGGCATCGACCCAGGCTGCAAACTGCGGGAGGAAGGCAGCCACAGCCACGGATCAGAGCCCTGGCCCGTCTCCCTCCACAACTGCCTCTTGGCCGTGGCTCTGCTCCAGCACTGCAGCCACGGGGGGGGGGGGGGGCTGGGGGGCTGGGACTGAGTCATTCGCCCACACTATTGCATCCATACAAATGTACTCAGGGGTCTTGTACGGATTTCTGGACCTTGCTTTTGACCAGCAGTGGCTGTCGAGGACTTGGCCTAGAGGGAGGTCTTTGCCCAGAGCTCCCTGCTGCTCTCTGGCAAGCCCCCTGCCCCCTGCTCCCCACCTTTGCGCCACCAGTCAGAACTCAAGCGTGTCAGCGCCGGAGAGGTTGGCCCATTCAACCAGGCATGCTGCCTGCAACTAGATGTCTCTGGGAAGTCCACCGAGGGGCCTGCTCAGACTCCTCCCCAAATATGCAAGTGCTCTGCATTAGCTGCCACATAAACAGAGTTCTGGAAGGTCATCCAGCCCAGCCCCCACGTAGGGGTCCCCGTCGAACCGCTCTCCGCGTAGAGTGGCCCGGCCTCCTGCTTGTCAAGATCAGTCCTCGTCGTTTCCACCCATCGGATCTAGTCCTGTCTGCTGCTTCTCCCCAGTGGCGGCCCTTCAGGTCTTGGAGGACGGCATTTGTGACCGCGGCCTCCCCCCATCCCAGACCCCTCGCCATCCTGGGCACACTGCTCTGTGCAGTTTTGTTTTTCTTAAACTGTACAGTCAGGACTCCAGATGAAGCGGGGGGGGGAGAGGGGGGAGACTTTTCCCCCTTCCTCACACAGGGGCCTGAGCGTGTGCATTCTTGGGAAAACTGAAACAGATGCAATACCCACTGTCCCATCACACCTAAACTTATTTTGCTGCTTTTAACAACGTGAAACACATCATTTGTAACATATTTAGCTGTAAAAGTGTGCTAATAGGCATATTCGTGGAATTAAAAACTTTAAATGCCTTAATTTCTACAAGCAAAATTATAGATATACCCAACAGTTACACGAGAGAGAGCTCCAAACTGCTGTACCCGATCTTTATCTTAGCAAAAAGCAAGATTCACATGCTGTTTAAGAAGTAGGAAAAAATAAAAGCTGAATTTTGGAAACTAATTTTGTAATAGAAAAAGTGCTCTATTAGACACAGCCTCACAATACAGAGGACTTCCGGCATATCTGGATAGAACATTACATTTTATTTTATGAACGGAACCGAGCTCTTCAGTTCCTTATAATCATCAAGCACATCATAGCATTGTAACTGCTGCCAAATGAATGTACTTCTCAAAGGTGTTATGTGCAAGAGGAGGGGTCTTCTTACCCCATGACTACTCAGCATTCTGGCACCCCCTTGGGTAAAAAAACTTATCAAAGCCGCTTGACTACTGAGCAGTGATGGGCTAAGGCGAGGACACCCTTTCTCTGATGGAGTGAAACATGGGTTGATATGGCTACCAATCTTGATCCTCTTTGATCTGAGATTGCAAATGCCTTAGCAGACCAGGTGCTCAGGAGCAGCCGCAGAAGGCCATTGGTTTCACCTCCTGCACGTGAGCTCCCAAAGGCACCTGGTGGGCCACTGCAAGTAGCAGAGAGCTGGACTAGATGGACTCTGGTCTGATCCAGATGGCTTCTTCTTATGTTCTTATGTTCTTAATGACCACAAGAAGCAGAGAGCGGGAATACATGTGCTGTGGAAATTGAGGACTTTGCCGCCAGTTGATGCCCACATGGATGGCTTGAAAAGGGAATTAGCCAGATGTAGGAGGAGCTGCCAGCCAGGGTCAACAAGGCAGCCTCCCTGCTTGAGTTTGAGCAAACTCCTAAGTCCCAGAGGCAGGAGGCAGCCTGCACAGCAGCAGACCCGGGTGGCCTCCGGGCCCTGCTGGTTGGCCCTCCAGAGGGGACTGGTTAGCTGTCGTCATCGTCTACAATAACCACAAGACTATCCAACGGTGATGAGTGAATCTGCCGCAGGTCGTTTTGTAAAACATTTTTCATGCTATTTTTTTTCATTTTTGGTGAGTAAAATCTTTTTTTAAAAAAATCTTAACCCAGCAAAAGCATTTCATGCCAAAAGAAAAAATAAACTGCGAGGGGCTTTTTGGCAGCGCTGCTCAAACTTTCCATCCTCAAACCTTTGCAAGCTAACATTGTGCAACAGAGAACTTTCTCTGAAAGAGTGTTTTACTCATCCCAATTCACAGAGGCGTTCTTCGGTGCTCCCCCAAATGTCCTATTTCCCCCCTCAGAAGATAGAAGAAGGAAGCAGCACGACCTCTCACCTGATGCCGGGGAGGGAGCAGCTTCCAGGCGGAGGCCATCCCCTCCCCCAGCTGCCAGAGGCAAGGGAAGTGGGGGGGCACCTCCAACCTTCATCCTGACACCCACTGAGAGAGGAAACCCTGTCTTATCAGGCATCTCACTCATTGAAAAGGGTGGGGAGGGTCAGAGCAGTTTTTTTCAGTGCTCCCCCAAATTTACCATGACAAAAAAATGTCCCTGGAAGATAAAAAGTGTTCCCCTCCAAATGTTCCCCCCCCCAGGCCCCGCCTTCCCATCTCTGGGCCTGACCAGAGCAAGCCAGAGTGGAGCGATGAGGAAAGAATCCTCCCCCTTCTGCACCCCCAGTTCTGGCCGCAGCGTCCTCTAAGCCGACGGCCACGACTGACACAAGCCCCTGGACAGAAATGAGCCCCCAGGCTTCTCTTGGGGCCTGGATGTTGGGAGATCAGCTCAGGTGTGTATGGAAGGGCTCGTTTCTCACCTGCAGCTCAGGGGGCCCTCCTTCGTCACGAATCAGCAGCAGGTAGCTCTGCCCATCCACAACGATCTCCTTCTTGAAGCGACCCCCTGCAGAGAAAGTGGCCAGGTCAGGCTGAGGGCAGAGCACAGGGCAGGCAGCAACGGCACTGGACGCCAGGAGTCCCCCCCCTTCTGCCTGCTTCTGTGTGTCTCCTTGCCCTGAGACACTCTGTGGAAGGACGGGAGGGCTGGCGCTGGGGGTGTGATGGGAGCAGTGCCCGCTCCCCTCCCCTCCCCTCCCCAAGCACAGTCTTCTATGGAGGCTGACGCAGCCCCCCTCCCGTAGGATTTCTCCACCAGAAGTGGGGGGGGGAGCTCCTTCACACTGGGGCAGGTGGCAGAAGGGTCAGCCTGTGGGGTTCCACCTTCTCCATGAAACAGCTCTTTTGACTTATTTACAAGGACCAAGGACGTAGGTAAGGGGGGGGGGGGTCTCGGGTTAAAAAAACCCCATTACATGTCCAAAGCTCCACCCCTCGTTTGTGGGGTTTTTGTATTTTTAGTGTTTTTTTATTTTTGGCCTGCAGGGGGCGCTGGTTTTAGGCTAGCAGCACCAGAATTTCAGAGATTTTTCAGAAGACTCTCCTGATGATACCAGCCAGGTTTGGTGTGGTTTGGTTCAGGGGGTCCAAAGCTATGGACTCCCAAAGGGGGTGCCCTCATCCCCCATTGTTTCCAATGGGACCTAATATGAGATGGGGGCTACACATTTGAGGGTCCATAACTTTGGCCCCCATGAACCAAACTTCACCAAACCTGGGTGGTATAAGCAGGAGGGTATCCGTAAGATACCCTGAAACAATTGCACCCCTGACAGCAGGCACCCGCCAAATTTCCCCAGAGTCTCCTTGTAAATCCACCCCCTTTGGCATGGATTTAAAGGGAGAATCTGAGGTCCCCAGTTTAAACATTGAAAATGATGCTGTTTCAGTGTGGGGGATAATCTACCACAAAACAGCATCACTTTCAATTTTTTTTAAACTGGGGCCCCAGATTCTCCCTTTAAGGTGGATTTAAAAGGAGAACCTGGGCTCCCTAATTGAAACACCATTGAAAGTGATGCTGTTTGGGGTGGATTCCAGCATCACAGCAACTGCCCATTGGGGGGGCGGGGGCGCAAAACTCAGATTTTGCACCAGGTTCCATTTTCCCTAGCTACGCCTCTGCCCGGATTGGAGGGCAGAAGGGACTGCTGGCTGGGAGCCCAGCCGGTGCGGGGGAGGGGAGTCTGCCGCCCCTGGCCTTGGAGAGCTGCTTTTATAAGCACTGAGGCTAGGGGGCAGGGCTTGGGGAGGTGTGGCCACGCCCCCAGGGGCCACCCCCCGAGCTCCCCCATAAAAAATCTATACCTACGTCCCTGAGAAGGACAGTGGCCTCCTTTTGTGCCGCCTGGTTGTGACGCAGGTCCAGACCTCCCCCAGGCCCCCCCACAGAGGCTTGAGTGCCTCATGGCCACTCAGGCGAAAGACTTCTGCACCCAGATCACAGACACCCCCTCCCCTTCACAGCCCCCCGCCCTCTTCCCACCCAACTCCATTCTGTTCTCCCCCGCTCCCGAAAAACTCAGCCAGCTGATTGCATTTATACCCTGGGGTACGGCTTCCAAACAACAACCCCCACCCCCCCGGACCCTGCTTACTTCCTGCATTTTAAACCACAGCAAGCATGCCTCTTAAGCGGCAGAAATGAAACACACACACATTATTGGCCTAGCAAAACACCCCACAGGCTCCTCAGCTGCACTGCCGGTACAGTCCTCTTCCACCGTGTGTGGGACAGGCTGGGCAGATCAGATCAGGCCTGCTTCTAGCAGCCCCACACGGTGCTTCAGGGACCCAGCCATGTAACTATATTGATGGTAGCAGCCTGAATACACCAGACTAGCCCGAGCTCACCAGCGCTTGGAAGCTGAATGGGGCTGGCCACGGCTGGTATTTGGATGGGAACCCCCGAAGAAGACAAAGGCAGGTAGTGGCAAACCACCTCTGACTGCCTCTGTCCTGACCCGGAAGGCCGGCTAGCCCAATTTCATCAAGAGCTAAGCAGGGACAGCCTTGGTTAGGACTTGGACGGGAGACGATTAAGGAAGTCCAGGGGTGGCAAATGCCCTCGGAACTGGTCGCTGAGTGTTGGCTGCAACTTATAGGACTGCCAGCTGTCTCCCTTCCAGACTGGGGGGGGGGGGGGCAGAGGGCATGAGCTCTCCAAATAAAGAGAGAAAATGAACGCATATACAGAATTTACAAAAACCTCAGAAGAACTCTGCTGGGCCCCCAGCCCCACCCCCCACCCCAGCTCCACCCAGAGGCTTCCCAGGGGAGGGACGTCCTTCTGCCCTCTTGAATCTCCGGGCAGGGCCCTATCCTGGGCTTCCTCATAAGCAGAAACCAGATCACACCCGGCACTCCCAATGCTTCCATGTTATGTTCACACCCACCCTAGGAGGTAGGCTAGGCTGAGAATGAGAGCAAGGAGCAGGGATTTGGGCCAATCCTGCCCATCAAACCCTCAGCCACAAGGGTGGGGAGGGGCCCCCACAAGGACTCTGCCGCTTTGCTCTCCTTCCTGGGGGGTCTCCCAGCCCAGCCTGCAGTGCTCCGCTGCTCCCTTGCCCTGCTGAGGAGAGAAGCCCTCGGGGCCACCAATAATCCAGAAAGGCCATCTCAAGGCCCCTGTGGCCAAAGCACTCTCTGTCTGCACCGGCTCCTCCACCTCCTCACCCAGCTGAGAAAGGAAGCCTGGGCCCCCAGCCCCCACCCCAACAAATCTCCATGGGGCCTGGCAGCGTCACTGGCAGCAGCGGGACAACACGGCAGCATGCCACCCAGGGCCCCACGCAGCCACCACGCCTGGAGCCTGACTTTGCCTCCCCTGAGGCCAGATCCTGCATGAGCTGCTTTCCCAGCCCCAGGCCCACCACAGCCCCAGCGGCAGCTGCCACTCACCTTCCGGGGATTCTTCCTGCACATAGGTGCCGGTCAGGTAGCGATGCACCAGAGCAGACTTCCCGCTGGACAGATTTCCCACAATGCCCTGCAACACAAAGACAAGGGTGAGTGTGGCCCCCGGCCCCCTCCCTAACCCCAGCTGGGACACGGAGGTCCAGTAGGGAGCCCAGCGGAGTCTGGACAGACTGGATCAGGGACGGAATGCTGGGGCAGGAGAGAGGGCATCTCAAAGTCCCTGGTGGGGATACCCAGGCTCCAGGCCCAATTCTGGCAGCTTGGCCAGTGGCCACTGACTGCCATGGACCTCCCATGTCCCCCAAAGGGCAGACGCCATGCCCTCCAACCACCCCTCACACATGTCAGGAGCTGTGGTGAACTGGAGGTCGCGACCAGCTCACGGCAGGGGAAGAAGGCAACTCCCCTTTGCAACAGGCCTGTTTGCCCTCAAGGACGGCGGAACGTCCCTGCCCCCAGCAGGACCCATCTGCGCACCTCTGGATAAAGGAGAGGGAGGGGCTGCCATGTGGCTGAGAACTCCCCTCTCCCCCAGAAAGCAAGGAAACGCCCCTCTCCTGTTTATGCCCACAGGGCGAAGATGGGGGCTGGCTGGAGAGAGTTGAAGGACGACTCTCCTCACAAAGTCAGCGTTAAGAAAAGGTAACCAACGTGGGCAGGTTTTATTCAAACAGACATTCAACTAAGAAACTGTATAACCTGCTCCCCTTCAGGCAGAACCCAAATAAATGTAACAAAACCACAAGAGAAACGACCAAGACAGCGTGTTCTTCATTAACCCCACTACCCAAAGGCCCCTCATCTTTTCCCCGTCCGCCAGATTCCCCCCAGCCCCACCCCCCACCCCTTCTGAGTAGGGGCTGTAAATCCATCCCAGGAGCCCAAGTTCAATAACGGCACGCCCTCTTTCCTGGCCTCAGTGAAATCGTCCTGGTTCCTTGTGCTTGGGGGGGGGGGGGGGCACCATGGCCATTCAAGGAACAAGTCCGGTGGCACCTTAGCCTCGAAAAGCAAGGAGAAAAGAAAAGGCCCCGGAGAGACGAAATAAGGCCGCAGCTGGGGGTGGGAGGCATCCCCAGAGAACAACCTCAGCCGCTGACCAAGGCGTGGTGCCCAGGCCCAGTGGCTCAGGCTGATGGGAGCTCTGTCAAGAAACACGTCAGCTGTTCAGATGCCACCAGACTCTTCGATGTTTTGTGCATGAGGCAAGGGAGTCTTTGCTGCTGCCAGTATTTCCGTGTCAATCAGGATAGCATAGTTGCTGCTCTGAAGGTGACAGAGGTCTGGACTAGCAGGGCCTGGGGGTCCCTTCTCTCTCGAAAGGCCAAATAAATACATTACTGTTATTCATCCTAAATTTTTCCAGTTTGCAAACACAGAGAAATACACCAACTAGGAAAGGAGAAGGAGCATTCTGCATCACGGATTATTGCACCTGTGAGCAGGTCCGTGACTTAAATCCTAGAAATCATGTTGAGAGCATCTGGGTAAAAAATTAAGGGGGAGAGAAACAACAGTGATCTTGTTGTGGGGGTCTATTACAGACGAACAAGCCATACTGAAAAGTTGGAGGGTGAACAATAGGGTAAACAGTCTAGACTCCATCCCCAATGAGGAGAACTTAGGGAGCAAGGAATGTTTAGTCTGTAGAAGAGAAGGTTAAGGGGTGACATGATAGCCCTGTTTAAATATCTGAAGGGATGTCATGTCGAAGAGGGAGCAAGCTTGTTTCCTGTTGCTCCAGAAACTAGGAGAAGGAGTCATGGGTTCAAGAAGCAGGAAAAGAGATTCAACCTGAACATTAGGAGGAACTCCCTGATGGTAACGGCTCTTCGAATGTGGAATCGGCTGCCCCAGGGGGCAGTGAAGTCTCCTCCTTTGGAGGTTTCTAAACAGAGGCTGGATGGCCGTCTGTCAAGGTTGCTTTGATTGTTGATTCCTGCATAGAAAGGGACTGGACTTGATGGTGCCTGTGGTCTCTCCTAACTCTACGATCCTATGATAGGTAGCATGACAATGTTCAAAATAAACACATGAATTCTCTGCCCCCGGGCTCCCTCCTCCTGGGCAGAGCACATTCCCAGCGCACCATCATGCGGTCTGGACAGGAAAGTCCTGCCCACAACAGCCTGGCCTGTCTTCCAGCCTGCATTTCCCCTGCTTCACCACCAGAGGGCTTCTGGGGAGCATTTATTAAAATCAAGGATTGGGTAAAGTTCGTCCCCTGTGCAACCTCTGGGTCATTACTGATCCTTGGGGTGACATCGCATCGCAGTGTGGACTAGGCGGGCTTTGTTTACCGGGTGGTTTGGTCTATGCTTTACCCCCAGCAAGCTGGGTCCTCATTTGACCACCCTCGGAAGGATGGAAAGCTGAGCTGAGCCTGTTCCCTGAATCCGACTTCCATCGGGATCAAGCTCCAAGCTGTGGGCGGACCGTCCACTGAAATACTTGCCACTGACCACTCTGTGCCACTGGGCTCCGCAAACAAACAGCCACTGCCCATTTTAAAAAGCTCTCCCAAAACTCAGCTGGGGAAAATAGAGAGAAAATAGTCCGCTGGGGAGGTTCCGGTGCCTGTCTAAATGTTTCCATGCCGCTGGCCACAACCAATACAAGCGAGAGACTCAGCCAGCAAGTGCGTGGAGCTGAGGCCCCCAGAGCTCAGCACAGGGAGAGGGGCAGGACTCGATCGGCCTCCTTCCACTGGGGGAGTTTGCACCTCGGAGACTCTTGCGTCTGGTATCTCGGGAGAAGCACAGCTGACAAAGGGGTCAGGGGAATGCAGTGATGGTCTGACTCAACCACAATAGGGCAAAGAGGACCTTTCATGAGGCTGTGATCTGATTGGGTGACCTTGGAGGTCAGAGACCACGCAGCCGTGGAGTCCTGCCTGGCTTCGGGGCATGGGGGGGGGGGGCTTCAATTGGCAGGCACATCAGGGAAACAAGGCATGTGCAGAGTGGCCGCCCTCCAGGACAGCAGCATCATGACAATGGGAGTCAGGAGAGCGACCTGGAGCCCCACCAAGCCGCACATTGACAGGTGAGTCCTCCCAAGAGCTGCTGCCCCACAGAGAAATGCCTTCCATGCATGCCCCCTCCCCCCCCAGCCCAAAGGAATGTCAGCCCCCAGCAAAACTGGCCCCACCTCCTGCTTTTAAACGCTAGCCCCACCCCGCCCCCACTGAAGGGCTCAGATGCCCTGAAGGAGGGACCTGGCAGGCCCCCCCCCCAGCTGTTTTGGGATGGAGCCTTTCCTCCCTCTCCTTCCTCCTGGCCTGCAACAAACCCAAACCCAATTTCCATTCGCATCTCTTTTGGGTGGGGGAGAAATGGCAGTGACCCGGGGTGGGGTGGGCATCAGGCTTGGCCTCTGCAGCCAGTCAGCACCAAAGGCAAAGGAGGGTTAAATTGGGTTCAAGAAGCTCCCTCTTTATTCCCGGCCCTGCCCCCCCCACCGCTGC